>NW_024539362.1:0-109526 GCF_016758775.1 Suillus clintonianus
AAAGTACGTTGATTAATTTTTCATCCATCTATAAACTGATCCATTGTATAACTAGATATATCTGAGCGCGAAGATCTCGCCTCCCTGCAAAAGCAAGCCGCTGCGCTCATGATGAGCAAACTTCGTATGTATTTTTCCTCATTCACGTTTATCACAACTGATGTTTCATCAGGACGCGCGACGGGAAGAATGGACCTCACCATGAATTATCAAAACTACGAGAAGGCTATTGTCCTGGTCTATGGAGTCAAGCTAGATGGTTGGCCAGAGGGTCTCCCTTTCCTTGCACCTTCTCACATGCACACCGTGCTTGAAGTGCGCACTCTTCGTGATGCTTTGGTGACAGGCGCTTGTCATTGGAAGAAGCTCAACCGACGTGAACTCGAGGACCTTCGCGTGGACATTCAACGACGCTCGGATGCAGGTGAGGTGGTAGGCACGGTACGCAAGAAGCGCTCGGATGCAGGCAAGACGCGTAAGCGCAAAGCACCTGCTACTGATGGTGCTACAGATACCACCATGGCCGACGGCGCTAAGAGGCCTCGGAGATCACGCAGGGGCAAGCAGGTTGAGAGGCAGAAGCAAAGCAAAGCAACCAGTGTTGAATTCATCGAAGACAGCGACGAGGAGGTGTCTAATGAGTAGTCTACATAATAGAGTAGTCTACATAATGACATATGTTCGTTTGAAAAAAAATCCGACGCGAAGCGGTTGAGGGAACGCTTGGATTGCGAGCTCGCTGTGGCAGACAGCGAGCACGAAGGTTTGCGGGATTTGCCGAACGGTGTCGGGGCCAGGAACGTCATATTGCCGAAGGCAACGATATTAATAGCACGCCGGTGACGCATTATAGTTGATTTTTGCTAAGTACCCACGCTAAATACTGAACAATTATCCGTCCGAGCGCTGTTTTGATCTATCTACCTGTAACTAGAGGCGCCCAGGCACCCTACATCCGCCTCTAATTACAAGGGATACGTGGGAGTCACAGGTGGGATGAGGGTGTTAATGGTGGGACAGGGTGCCTGAAAGGGGGCGGTGAAAACTGACATGGGATTCAAGTTGTGGCAGTGTGGTAACACGGAGCCAAGAAAAACCGTGCACAAGCGCCTACATGAGTTGATTTATGAGGAAAACCCCGCACTACTCACCACACAATATTCAAAACACAACTATATTCTCAGCGTACGCTCCTCGTCAACTCGAAATGGTAGTACTGACTGCATATCACTCCGTCTAGGTCAACACAGTATGCGACGAGCGCGGATTATACATGGGCTATCAGGGCCAAGAGGGATGATGAAATTTCACACAGAGTCAGTGAATGCAGTCGCATTCTTCAAAGATGGCCAACGGGTCGTCACTGGTTCATCTGACTTCACCCTACAAATGTGGGACGTACAGAAAAGAGCATTGGTAGGAGGGTCATTTCATGGACACAAGGGTGAAGTGCTATCAGTTGCCGTATCGCCAGACGAGAGGACGATTGCAAGTGGTGGAACGGACAACGCCATCATCATCTGGGATGTCCAGAGTAAGCAGATTGATTCGCTGATGAAGCACACAGATCGGGTGAACGCGGTGTGCTTCTCTCCGGATGGCAAAAAACTCGCCAGTGGCTCGGCTGATTCATCAGTTGTTTTATGGAATGTGGACACTGGCGCTGTTCTCGCAACACTCCATCATCAGGGTTGGGTGATGAGTGTTGCATTCAGCCCGGATGGGCTAAAATTAGCCACGTCGGACTACACCATCCGAATTTGGCGCACCGATAAACCCGAGCTTCTTCTCCAGATCAACACTGTCCAATATGTTCGAAGCGTTGTGTGGTCGCATGATGGCTGGCAGCTTCTTTGTGCATCAAGTGACGGAACAGTCAAGTTTTGGAACTCGTCAAATGGAAAAGTGGTCGGTCAACCTTGCACTCACCCTAGCCAAGTCTACTCGCTCGCTGTTAATCCTGATGGTTTCTTCATTGCCACTGCCCCGGACGACAATACTGTGCGGCTGTGGAGCACAGTTACACGCCACCAGATAGGTCAGCCACTCGAACACACCACAACAGTTGTCTGTGTCGCAATATCACCCAATGGCAAACTACTCGTGAGTGGAGACAATGTTGGGAAAGTTCGGCTCTGGTCTATCAAGGATATACTTGGGCAACACAAGACAGAGGAATCGGGAGTGGACGATGAGGAAACACCTCTAGAGCAATTCATTACTCTTGGTGACACGCAGGTAAGCTCTCACCCATTATTGTTGTACATTTTATTCACACATATCAATAATGACAAGCCAAATGGCGATCCCGACAATCGAAGCAATCGTCCCTCTCAAACTGTCGAAGTCCCAGAAGTTATCTATGATGCATGCATTGCTGGAGACCTGCATACCGCTGAAGTCCTGCTGACCCAGATGATCAATGAAGATGACAACCGCCATGATCACTATTTCATGCGCTCGATTGTAAGCGCGCGAATCTCCGAGTGGGATAATGCTCTTCAAGACGCAGCCAAGGTCAGACACTTTGCCAGGTCTACCTATTACAATGCCGTTGACGACACTTTTTTTGCATAGTCGATTGCCATACAACCCTCGCTCTTCGGGTACATTTCTAAGGGCATTGCCCTCTACGGCAACCAACAGCTTGAGGAAGCGATGGAAGCTTTCGATCTGGCTCTCATATTTGTTCCAGATGAACCGAACCCCGAAGAGCAGGCGAGACAGAACTGCGCCGCGCGAAATGATCCGAGGTACATCAGGACCTCGTAACGATCCAATTTGAACGGCTTCTTGTCCTGAGAAAATTATTCGGGTTAATGGCAGAGCTGGACACTTCAAAACAAACCTCTACCTCCTCATAAGATTCACATAGCTCCAGCAACATGGAGGATGACCCAAAAACCGCCTGGAAAACTAGTCCCATACCAGACCACAGGAACGACGAGATTAGCATCGCCAGATAAGACGCCACGGGAATTGGTCTGAGGTGTTTGGCGGCCCATGGACTCATCAGGCATGCAAGACTCGCCAACAATACAAACACTTGCTACGAAAAGAATTATGTTAGTCCTGCAAGACGGAATGAAAATGAACGGTATACTCACGCCCACTCGGAGTCCCACCACCTCATCGTGCACGCGCTGGTTATACGTCTTCCAGCCATTTTCCTTTTTCACCACTTGCCATACCTCCTCGAGATCGAGCTGTTGGAGAATCAATTTGCAGAGGAAGGTAAAGCGACGCAGAGCGCGAGGCTCTGAGGGAGGTTTCCAGTCATCAGGAATGTCTGAGGGCTACTTTTCGCTCTCTCCGTGAGTTGTGGAAGGTGAGACGACAGCCGTCTTCGTCGCGTCTTTTGAGATGTCGCTGCCGAAATCGAGAGAGGAAGGAATATCGACAAAACTGTCTGAATCTATGTTGGACATGGGTGGCTGGTGATGGATCTTGTTGAGCTTTAGAAGTAGTCTAGATGGAGAATGATTTGTGAGGGGTGGTCTACTGGAACAGAGGGATAGCTACCTATACGTTTTAGTTGAAATTTGAGGCTCGAATGAGGGGGACGCGGTAAAGGACGCGGGGTACACGCGAAGGAGAAGAAGAGAACGAGTGAATTGCGAATCCTCAAGGCGCAGATCCTTTAAGGAGGCGCACGGACCCAGTGTTTAGCTAAGGTAGAAGCACCGGAGTACCACTTGCGGTCGATCGATGAGGCCTGAGGTGTTTCCTATATGCAAAAAAAAGAAATCGCTGTTAACGAGCAATGACGTAGTGAAAATCTAACGATGGACGACAGGATACATGCACATGAATGGTGCATGTGTTTCAGCACGTCGCATAGAACGCGATGTGGACAGATGTGAAGAACTTTAGTTGTAGTAGTACTTTGTGGCTGCCAGATATCTAGCAGTTCAAAGTCCAACGTCTAAGCAGAGAGTACATGATATTAATTCAGACCCCAGTTCGGGCCCAAGAGTGGCAACAACGTTAGAAACGCAGCACGAGAGGCAGCATAATCGAACTTGTCGGTTCGACAACATTCTCAATGTCCTGCATGATGGCTCAACCATGAGGGTGCCTGCCGCGATTGAGATTTGCAAACAGTAACTTACGAATGGCCGAAACCAGGCCGCCCTCGTTCGCTCCACCATCAATGACAACGGGTATTTCTAGCTGTTCCCCATGATGCATGATGGGTAATCTGCCACAACTTGAATATGTCGATAAAAACCTGGAACGGCAAAATCCGACAAGCGCTCTGTAACACTCTCACGAAGGACTCGTCTGGATTCTCTACAACCCAGGACTGCGAAGAATGGTCTTTGACACGATCTGAAAAGCACCTGCTCTGGATAATGCGATAGTTTCCTATTCGATTCTGTCACCCAATGTGACTTCCCGTCAAGTCGATTTTTTGGTGAGTTTCGTAGACCGTGTTGACTCTTCTGATCTTCAACCAAAACTAGTACGGGTTGGTGTCCTACGCAGAAGCTGTTCTGTCGTATCATTTAGGAACGACTATCTTCCTTCTAGAATCTATTTGGTCTGCCAACGAAAGACTACGTATCGTTGGTCCCATATTATTAGTTCACGCTCTCAGGAACTGCCACGTCAGTTGTAAGGAAGCTGCGGAACCACTGCGGACCCGAAACGATACAATGAGTTGTTACGACTCACGACGGCAACTTCGAAAGCGCTACCCACGATCAATCCGCGACTATAAGTACTCGCCCTTTGGTGATTCATTCCTCTTCTCATACAACCACGAACACATCATATTTTTCAACAGCATTCATGAGCAACCCTTTACGTGGCAGAGGTGGTACCCGAGGCGGCTACCCTGGTGGCCTCCCTCGAGGGGGCGCTGGTGGGTTCAGTGGAGGAAGAGGCTCTGGTCAGAGGGGCGGTTATGGCGGTGGTTCCAGAGGGGGAGTACCAGGAGATTTGATCTTCCGGGGCCCTGCATCTGTAGACCAACGTCTCGCTACCTTAGATCAGCTGGTCTCTTCTTTCAACAAACTCACCTTCAACCCTGAGCTCCCTCACCGGCCTGGCTACGGCACCCTTGGCCGTAAAATTACATTACGTGCTAATTTTTTTCATGTCAAGCTTGACATAGAACACATTTACGACTACCATGTCGAAATTACGCCATCCACAGACGTTAAACGCATTCGTGCACGCCTTTTCGAGCTCCTAGACCAAAGCTGGAAACAGTATGCGCCGTTCATCGCACACGACAGTAGCCAGAGGCTTGTGTCGTCCGAAAAGTTGCCTCAGCCCCTTGACGTGCAAGTTCAGTATTACGAGGAAGGAGAAGCTCGTCCAAATGCTAGACCCAAGACGTATACTTTCGCAATTATCCACACGGCTGACTTGGATGTTGCACCGCTCACTGAGTAAGTTATAGAAAAGTACCTCATTTGTTCTCGCGTTAATCCATGATGTGCAGGTATCTCAACGGCAACATCGTGTCCCGGGATTACGACGTCCAGCCAATCGTAAGCGCTGTGAACCTCGTGCTTCAAACGCATGCAGCGCGTACCGGAGTTCGTGTGGGCAAGAATCGCTACTTCTTTCCCTCGCAAGAGCGCTTTGACCTTGCGCTTGGCTTGGAGGCCTGGAAAGGCCTATTCACGTCTGCCAGACCTGCATATAAAGCACTCATGGTGAACGTCGGTGTCTGTATGACTGCCTTCTACAAGCCGGGCAACCTCGCCGAGGCCATCATGGCATTCGATCGGTCGTCTGATGGCGCCATGCCACAGCACTTTACCCAGAAGCTCAAGGTGACCACGAGACATCTAGGGTACAAGCAAAAGAAACCGATCAAGAAGATCATGTCAACGACTGCTAGGAGGACGACTTTTTACTGCGACGAATACGATCGCAAGATATCTGTTGAAGAGTATTTCCAGAGAAGTTCGTTTCGTTTATTATGTTCTTTATCCGCTCGCTAACTCTTAAGCAGAGTACCCCCACATCACGCTGAGGCATGCAGACGACCTTCCAGTCGTTGACATCTCAGGTCCGAATTCGAAATTCTCCATCTACGTACCAGCCGAACTATGCGAAATCGAGCCCGGGCAGCCATTCAGAGGGCGTCTCAATGATAAAGAAACTGCCAACATGATTCGGTTCGCCTGCAATCCGCCCAAAGTTAACGCAGAAGCCATTGTTGAACGCGGTCTTCCTATTCTTGGATTTACTCCCGAGACGCTGGGCAGTCCTTTGAGCAGCTTCGGCATCTCAGTGGACAACAATATGGCGGTCATCCCTGCACGTGAACTTCCCCCACCTCGCCTCAGCTATGAAGCAGGGGGGAAACCACTCAATGTCAGCAACGGCAGTTGGAACATTGTTGACGTCAAGTTCCATGCCGGCGGAGCCATCAAGAGCTGGTGGGTACTTGTCGTCAGAGAGAAGGACGGGCGAAGCGTGTTCAGCGGGGCCGACGACCCGAATTTAACAGCTATTTGGAGGGGCTTTGGTGAGAAATGCCGCAATAGCGGCATATCACTGGGGTCACAGCCCGTCAAGCTTGCCCAATCGCTCATCCCTCGCGCCGATGACCCAGGCAGGCAGCAGGCGCTGGACTCGATTCGTCAGAAGATCAAGGAAAACGTTATCGAGAGAGGAAAACCGACATTCATACTCGTCATCCTCTCTCGACGGGACAACTACATTTATCCGGGCATAAAGCGGATCTGTGACGTCGAGTTGGGCGTCCACACCATACACATGCTTGCAGATAAGGTGGTGGGACGGGACCCCAATAAACAAGATCAGTACTTCTCGAACGTCGCTCTCAAGTTGAACACGAAACTCGGAGGTATCAACCATGTGCTCGATGCGGAGAGCTTGGGATGGTTGACGAAGGCCAAGACGATGGTCGTGGGTATGGACGTTACGCACCCCGGTCCTGGCAGTATTGAAGGCACACCATCGATTGCCGCCGTTGTCGCGAGCGTCGATAGTTCTTTCGTCCAATTCCCAGCAAGTCTCAGGTGTCAGGAGACCAAGAAAGAGGTAGGCTACGTCCTAATGTTGTCGCCCTAACTCTCATCCGCTCATTGTAGATGATTACGGACTTGGCTGCTATGATGATCGAGCGGCTCATGTTTTACAACGAGAAGAACCAAACCCTGCCAGACCGGGTCTTTGTTTACAGGGATGGTGTGTCTGAAGTGAGATAGGCCTTGCTTTTGGTCCCGAAGTCGCTCGCTAATGTTGAACGAACAGGGCCAATACAATACTGTGTTGGAGGAAGAGCTCCCTAAGATCCTGGAGGCATTTAAGAGGGTCCCGCAGAGGAAGCCGTATCGTCCATTGTTGACGATCATCATTTGTGGAAAGCGCCACCATGCCAAGTTCTGGTCGACCGAGTCCCAGTTCGCAGACCGGAACGGTAACACTCGTCCAGGAACCGTCGTTGATAGAGGCATCACTGCAGTGTACGGCCCTTCTATTTGACCACAATTTAATTATTCTTACGTTTTGATTACCCTAGGTTCGGCTATGATTTTTACCTTCAAGCTCATGCCGGCTTGCAAGGCCACGTAAAGGCAACACACTACATTGTGGTGTATGATGAGAATCGCCTCGGTGCAGATGAGCTGCAGCAGGGTACGCACACTGCGAGTTACCTGTATGCTCGTGCCACCAAGGCGGTGAGTCTTGTCCCAGCCGCATACTACGCCGATTTGGCATGCGAGAGAGGGAGATGTTACTTGAACGACTTCTTGAGTTCCGATGACAAGGTATCAAGCTCTGTCGTATCAGGAAAAGGAAAGGGGAGGGGGAAAGTGGACAAGGAGGAAGAGAAGATTCGCGTGTTCCAGGAGGCGAAGAAGGCATGGGGAGAGGGCGTGCACCACGATTTGCGGGCTAGTATGTTTTATATCTGATATGGCTACTGCGAGTTGTACTTGTATTTGAGTTTCTTGTGATCATCATGTACCACGTGCACGTGGAGAGTTAGAGTTCATACTGCTTTTGAATTGTACATCATGCAGCGCTGCAGCCCCATAATTTATCTCATTTTTACATGCCCTCTTCCACATCAACTTTAGCGGAACTCCGTCGCACAAAACAGGCCTCAGCTGTCGTTAGGTCCATCACTGTCGTCAACGCTTGATTTGAGAGGTCATGGCTCATTTGAAAGTAAGTACGTAAGTTAGAACTGAATGGATAATGATTGGAGCACCGTGACCACTGACCTCCGACGCTCGGAGAGTCGGAGTCGTGTTGTGGTCTCCGACGCTTCACCGACTCCGCTTGCAAAATTGTTCATGTTCATGTTGCAACCCACATCTCTAGGACTCTTGCACTAAATACTCCATCGACGCCCGACTGATGCACCGGGCTCTACACATTTGCGAAATCCTTCTGGAGATATTCGCGCACGTGAATAAAATCCAGGGCCGGTCGTATCGCGAGGATGTATTCGCGCGGCGATGTGTTGCAGCACTTGCAACAACATGCAAAACATTCTACGAGCCTGCAATGAATGAACTTTGGGCTGACATGTATGGGTTAATACCACTGCTAGGCTGTGTAACCAGGCTATATCCAATGATATATTGCGGTGAAAAAGGGGTCAGTGTCCTCTGTTCTGATCTCCTTTCGCTCATTAGCTCACCGTTGACCGAACATCTAAACACAGTACTGCAGGTTTAATCCCCCATACTTTCGAGGCATTGAACCATTATCGGAGAATGAAGGTCGTCAATTCTTGCGTCACGCTGCCCGTGTGCGTTCGATGCATATAGGGTTACAAGACGACTATTTTCACCTTCTCCCAGTCCTCGCGTGCACGGTGCCATGCATGTTCCCGAGACTGTTGTCGTTATCGATTCCACATGCGATAAGATACTCGGATATATTCTTGTCCCCGACGCTGCGTCGTTGTTCCCTAGAGGTCACTTATCCGGATTTAAAAGTTATTACGACCCGTTGTGCTGCTTTGGAGAGCATAAACCTCCATGACCCTAATGAGGAGACAGCAGACGGACGGTCGCTGTTGTCTGACAGTCTCCGCTTGTGCAAGCGGCTTGTAACGCTTTCTTGTCCACCCCTCAACTTGACTGCATGGGAGCATCTCTCCAACCTCCCTACCCTTCTCAAAGTCACGCTTTGTGGGGGGATGATAGACCCTTTCCCGTTGCACCTCAACAATAATATCAGTTTCGGACCTTTTCTCAACCTCACAACTCTTTGTTTGGATGTTGCAACGGATACATACGTCACGGCACTCATGCAACACTCAGAATTCCCTTCGCTGAAAATGTTCTCGATGTCTGTCTGGCATTTCTCTTGGGCAGAGGTTGAACGGCTCGTTCGCGTGCTGTCCCAGTGCAAAGCATGCCAGACCCTTGAACACATTGGTATGCGCTGCAGCCGCAGTTCAGGAGTCCACAATCCGCCGGGCAGCTCATTGACAATTACACACTTCCGTTGTTTCACACAGCTCCGGATTCTGCGGCTCGATATTCCTCTTTGCTGTATCCACCTTGACAATGATATTTTTTTGGAAGCCATGTCAAGTTGGCCGCATCTCCGCCGTCTGGAATTAGAAGACAATCGTCAGACTCGCGGTACCATTACATTCCGCGGATTGTTCGCAGCGCTCCGTCAATGCCCCCACTTACGTAGGCTCGAATTATGGATAGACGCAGTAAATATCGATGTCGACCCTACAGCGGAGTCATTTCAACATACATCCCTACAAGAATGGCATGTGGAGTCCGCTCAGGTAATGGATGCTGAAGTTGTCGCACGGATCATCTTCTCTATGCTCCCTTGCGTCCACAGACTCTACCACAAACACATGTCAATGAATGGCGATCCCCCGTACGCGTGGCCCGGTGTTCAAAGGCGTCTCGACCATCTCAGATCTTCTGCAGTCCCTTGATATTGCAGGTGCAACTGCAGAGACTTAGTCAGCTCAAGATATACACATATACAGGATGTTGCCATCAATATTTAGAATATGGGAAGTGGAGACGAGCAAGGGAGCTCTGTGATGAATGTATTTACCTGCATAGTAGGTTCTGCTTTGCAAAAATTACGAAAGCCCCTCGAGTCTGTAGTCTCCTTTTCTAAGTATGCATCGGTGTTAATACGTCATAATGACACCGGCAGGTTCTACTTTGCTTAGAATCTCCCAGGCACAATAGCGTTGGCGTGGCGCTACGAGGCAAATTGCTCCCCCAGATATTATCCTGATGGAATAAGAGGAATACGAACTGAAAAGGATGGACGGTCTTAGGAACGATCATCGGAAGATCCTTTGGGCCTGCGGCAGACACTACAGCAGATACAACGCCGGATACAACACCAAAAGCGAGTGCAACATCCAGCCCGTTCTGGAACTGGTGTGTCTGCAGGAGCAGTGGTTATGGAAAGAGGAACTGAATGTGGAGGTGGGGGTGGCAATGTCGAGGATGTTGCAGTGGTAACAGCTGCCTGCGGATGTGATGACTGTAACAATGGTGTCACAGCTCGGGTCGGTGACTTTTCTACCGTAGGCGGGGAGGTCCATGGTCGAGCGACGAACACAAGCTTTGGAACGAATGAGTACGAGAAAGAGAAGGGTAGAACAGAACAGACCGATGTGGGGTCACCGACAGTACGAGCACTAGGAGCGCGACGAGAGAAAAACCTTCGCCATGGATGTGCGACATCAGCATCGGGCTGAGAGGGAAGGAAGAGTGATAAGAAGCGGCGCAGGGCAAAAGATGGCGCTGAGATTGCATGCTACATGGAGGAAGATTGGTATGTTGGAGAGGACTGAGTGCACAGACGTCAAAGAAAAACATACACGCACACCAATACGATAATCTTGGGAATCATCAACAATCACTGGTGGGGTTGGGCGGACGTCCTCGAGTTGTTCCGCAGGAGGCTGCAAATCAGGACGGTCTCGGGAATCGTCGACAACTACTGGCGGTGTTGGGCGGATGTCCTCGAGCTGTTCTGCAGGAGGCTGCACATCAAAATGGTCTCGGGAATCATCAACAACAGCTGGCGGTGTTGAGCAGACGTCCTCGAGTTGTTGCACAGGATGTCGAGTAGCACTCGTCTAGAATAGTTGAAGGTAACGGTGAGATCAAAACGAGATGTTTTTATAGGCTTACATTAGGTCCTGCATCGGGCAAATCCTTCAGAAGGCGCATAATTTCACCAGTTGTCGGGCGTTCGGCTGGTATCTTACTGAAGCATAGCATCGAGAGCTGTCCATACTCCCCATAGCTCCGCATGGCATCGAAAGGCTCACGCCCGTTAACGATTGCTGATACAACAGCCGCCACATTCCTGATATCATGATAAGGCTGCTTTCCTGAGAAGATCTGTAACCATTGTAAGGAAGCTATTTCAAGGGTTAACAATCAAACAAACCTGCAACACCACACAGCCATACGAATATATATCCCAGAATTGGGTTGGCGAATATTCATCATTAAGAGCCTCAGGGGGCATCCAACGTGCGGATCCGACATGATGGGAGTTGAACATGTCGGCTTTCGCCTCAGCGAGGAAAATCGAAAGACCAAAGTCTGAGATACAGAGGGAACCAGAGCTATCAACCAAAATATTATACTGTCGTAGAATTCAATTACATACTACATTTAGATTAGGATAAGACCTACTGGTGTCAAGTCACCATGCACAATACCCCTGCCGTGCACTAATCAGAGATATTCTTTAGTATATGGTGCAATCGCTACATTCGTTAAGAACGAGACACACAATAATCAAGACCAGAAGCCACTTGTTGTATCTGAAATCATGACTAAGTATAGCTAGTGCAGTAGCCATTTGGCACTTACCAACTCTCGCTTTTGAGGGGCCAACAGCGTAGAAAACTCGCGCTGCAAGTAATCGTTCAGTGATCCTTCTTTCATCCATGGAGACACTAGTGAAGGAAGCGGCCCAAATCCTTCAGTGACACCCTCGAAAGGGAGAATGTGGTCGTGCTTCAACTGTATCCAAATATAAGCCTGGCGACAAATGTCCTGGGGAGAAAATATATCAGTGATTGGACCTGTAATTACTCCATGCCCTAACCCTAGCCTTTGCTTGTACTGTTTCCCTATCCCATAGTGGAGGTACCCTGATGGATTTGACAGCGACCTTGAGATGATTAATGACGAGTCTTTCTTTAGCTACCCATGTCTAAACTCACAAGGCGCTGGGATTCAGAGTGTGTAGACATGGAACATTGCCAGATGTCGCTGTAGCCCTCTGCAGCATGAGGATATGGGCCTAGTTTTTGCAGAAAGTCTGGGACCTCGGAATTTCGCCCCAACGGGTTCCTTTCGCCCCACTAGATACCAAACAATACACAACAATACCTCCATTTTTAATAATATTATTTAATATTTGTCTCAATATCTATAAGGTCTGGCTGGGTGCAGTGTATTCCAATCATCAATAGATAAGGCACGTCATGGCTGCATGCGACTCTTGTCTTCAACCATCACCGTCAACTGCAACAAACGCCCCGCGCACTCCCTTACTACCTCCCAAAGGCACATATCATTGCCCGCCACCAACTAGACAACAATTAGTATGTTCATTGAACTAGTGCGTGCCATTTCTCTTTTCTTTAATACCACGAGTTCAATGTAAAGCTCAATCTTATAGGATCTTGGGCGTGTGACGCATTTACCTATGATTCATCACAACAGCAAATCCAGCAAACTCTATTCTTTTGTATGTACTCCCTGCAATAGGGCTTCATGTATGTGTCTCTCCTTGCTTCACAGTTGCAGCGCATCTCATGTAGTCCCTGAGCAGTTCTACATGACTTATTGACTATGCTCTCTCGCGCATACACAGCCACAATGTCTGACGTCCCACCAACTACACCATTTATGAAGCCTGAATGGGTGTCGGTCTGTGGTGAATGTGGTGATGAGCTGGCATGGCGCGTGGTTAGTTCAAGCAAGAACGACAACCGTGGGCGGTGGTATGCTATGGTAAGGTTTTTTTTTTTCATTTCATCGGTATGAATCTACCTATTGAATGTTCATTATGTTAGTGCTCTAAGAAGACGCCTGCAGGAAAACCTGAGTTCTTTCAGTGGGGGTCTCCAAAGTCTTCGCCGAACCAATCTCCCCCCGACCTATCACCGACTTTGCGTTCTGGCTCATTGTCACCTATCGCCATTCCTGACGCCAGCTCCAATACTCACTATTGCGCTGTTCTTGGCTGCAAGTCATGCCGTGTCGCTGTTGGTTGCGAGCATCAATGCTGCCGCAAGCACTGTCTTGCTTTTGGCGGGTGCCACCTTAAGAAGCATAAGCTATCTCCAGCTGAACGTCAACGCTTTGCTGCCATCGATCCTGCATTATTGGTCCCACCAAATCCTCACCACCGTAATTCAATGACTCCATCGGACACCCCAGATTCAATTCAACCCACCCCAGACCTAGAGACGCGTGCTCCTACCCCAATCCTACCCCATGAAACGTCTTATGCCACCCTTCCACCAACATCTATGACTCCTGCAACCACTCGAGAATCGTCTGCCGGGCCATCCAAACTTCCTATCACACGCACAAAGAAGGGTAAAGCTCGTGCTGTCGAAGATGTTGATATGCTCGCACATTCTCGCCATCCATCACAACTTCCACCGGTCTTCACGCAACGCTATGCTGAACAAGAGCTGATCCTCCAGCAGCAGAAAACCCGAGATGCTGAACAGCGTGACCTTGCACGGTGTGCAGCCAACACCATTCATGCCTATGGCTGGTCCAAGGTAGGTACTCAAAGCCATAGTCATAGAGCGCTCCTCACGATGGCTATTTTATAGGATGGCAATGAGGCCGAGATGTTTGAGGTCCAGAATGGATTTACCTATCCCCAGCTCCGGATGACTGCCTCCATCCTTTCCGCTCTAGGCTTGACTGCTGGCGAGGACGGCTCCTCCATGCTGCAGTACTATAACACTGCAAGGAGCAGATGGATCAATATCATCCAGGGTCATGTCATCACTCTTGACATGCACCATATCTTTGTGCGCAACATCGGTGTCTCTGTCATGCCCGACTTTGATACCATATTTCGTGGCTGTGATGCCAGTGAAGCTGGCGTCCCAAACATCCGAACCAATCTCCAAGCCGAGCGTGCAGCTGTTCGCAATGCCAACAACCGTGATCTACTGAAGCTGACGTCTTCAAAGAGACTAGGTTCAGTAATTGAGGTCTCTAGCGGTTCAGACGATGAAGTCGTTGCTCCTGGCAAACGCAAGACTGCTGCCCGCCATCAGGACCAGCATGGCCCTACCCGTCGTATACGTACCAATACCGGTGGATCATCACACCCTCCTACCATTATGGTGGAACGCTCACTGGGCACCATCGAGCTTACTTCAGATGATTCCGACGATAGCCTTCTTACGACTGGTCCCTTATTCCGTCTTCCTGTCATCACAGAACGAAATTCACTGGGCACCGTCAAACTCGCTTCAGATGAATCTGATGATGCTATCACAGCATCGCCTACTGGTCTGACAGCTGGCAACCCCATTGATGTCGACTCCTTCAATCTCAAACGCACCTGGCCAAGAAGTTTCTATACATGTGAAGTTGCCGATGTCTTTGAAGCTGCGGCAGTTGATGATGGGAGAAGCCTAAAGACGAAGTTCGAGGATGTGTATGGTCCTGATGTACGCTTCTACGCATCAACTTTCAGTGATCACCTCAAGCGCTGGAAAGCTGCTTCTCCCTCATCTCGTTCGGAGTTCATTGAAGCAGGAAAGACCGATGACGGTCTGTACTCAAGGTTTATGAAGGCAAACCCTGCGCCAGGGGGGGAAGTCAAAGCTGTGAAGAAGCGCCTTGCGCGCATGCGTGGCTAGCTATACCAACTCTTATTATTCATGATTCATTTTAGTTTTGTTCATTCATGATTCATTTTCGGTTTGTAACCACCTGATACGTTCTACTTTGTACTCCTGCAATATACCTAGCGCTAAACCTTTATCTCTTCACAATGATCTGTGGACGTGATTTCCTGCATACCTTGACAATCTCGTTCCCTTGTGATTACAATCTGTCCAAATCATGAGGGTATTTGCTCTATGCGCTTCAGTCAAGAGAATTGTGTGAGCCGGTCTGTGTCCCTCAGCAATGCGCTCTTTGATAGTTGCAGCTTATGCACTGGATGTTGTAAAGGATGGCTAATACACCGTCTATTGCAAACGAAAAAAAAACTACAGAGGCCAGTTTCCAGGTGACCGTTGTTGACTAGCTAGCTTTACTTTCAAGAGACGGTTCTTCTGAATAATCATCTCATCCAAAAAGAAAGCATAACGATCAGCGGTCATCTCACGACATATAGAATGGTAACCTCCAAACCACACATTAGTCTGTTCAGCTATCGATGAGTTGAACAACCATGTGTTATCGTCACCCTTCAACTCATCAAAAAATGCGGGGTTGCAGTGTTCCTGACACCATCGATCTTCTTCCGAGTGCTTGCATTTGAAATGGAACACATCGACTGAGAGGCCGACATTCTGAAAGTAAGGATCATCGCGGACCATGTAGGAGAGGGTGCAGTTGTTATCATAGAATATATGACTCGGTTTGATGGTCTCATCACGGAACACACGTTTGATCATTTCCTGTCGTTGATAGCAGTAATTAGGATGATTCATGTGTCGCAGAAATGGACTCACAATGACACTTGCTACACCTTCTGCACCAAAGAATGTTTCTCGTGCAAGGATCATTCCGCAAGGGGAAACAATCAGCTGCTCATTGTGAGTTCGCTTGCGTCCAAACTGTGCACGAAGCCTTGCCATTGGCTGTTGTGAAGTTGTTGCCTCGGACACGACCTGAAACTCCTCCTCAGGAATAGAGTCTGGTGGGGTAGCGACAAAAGTGCGCTGAAGTCGCTCTTGAAGCTGGAAGCGAGCTTGGCCACGTTCAGTATAAGCCTTCTCGACTGCTTGGTGGGTGGGTGTGTCACATGTCTTCATTGAGGGGACAACCACACGGTTGCATCCAATGATAGCACATGTATTCACGAGTGGCAAGTGATTGAGGCAAAAGCGGTCCCGGTTATTGAGCAATGGGTCATGGCAGTTATGAACACCGCAACAAGGATGGCCAACAGTGACGCCGTCTGTGACAACAACGGATAGCTTGGTAGTGGGAACCCCGTTGCCATTATCATCGTATAGGATGGTGCATTTTGAACAATAGTGGCGTAGCTCCTCTTGGCCATACATTTGGATGCGCAAGTTTCGGGCTCGAATGGCTTTTGTAAAGCGGTCTTTGTGGTCACCGCCATGGCACACAGCCAAAGTCTCTGCACGCAACCCCAAGTCTTCGATGAGGGACAATTGGACGATGCCACTCCATACATGGTCGCCAGTTACCTCAAATCCGAAAGGGAAGTCAGGAGGAGGAGAAGCGCCTTTGGAGAGAGCAACATTATATAGGCGTGCACAATTGGACATAGACGTCCTGCCACTTTGTCAATAAGGAAGGCAAGGGAGCGCAAGACAAGGCTTACCAGGAGAGAAGACATTGTGAGCGCCACATTCGTACAACAGCTGTCTCAACAAACTGGTGGCCTCCGATGTGAATAATGCTAGGAACATTGCCATAGTATGTACGCTCGCGTTTAGCGTGGGGTACCTTGTGGTCAACCGAAAAGGAGTGATGAAATTTAGTATTGCAAACTGGTTAGCTTGCATGAGCGGAATGCAGAAAGTTTGGATGGATTATAGCACGCACCTTCACATTTCAAATCAACCGAATAGGTGGCAATGGGGCCTAGCGCGAGGGTATACAGCACAGCTGGCCGCTGGTTTGCTGTCATTAACTTTCTGAGGTTCGAGCAGCTAGGTGTAGTGCAGGTTTGACTAGGTGGATATAGGGTGTATTGGGCTGGTGTTTATACATTAGTATAGTATACTGATATTAAATTATATACACACTGATCCCATGCTTGCGTCCATATCGTGAAAATGTTGGAAGGTGATCATTGACACCAAAGCAGTCTTCGTTCCAAATGACATGCTTTAATGCAGACCAGAAGGTAGGAATGTCGTCCATAATTATATCACAGCTAGCGGAGAGGAAACACGAAATACTTGGTGAGAGATTAGCGGGTGGTTTGCTGACATCCTGGTCTCCGAGCTGCACCAAAAGAATATCATTCTTGAGTGTAGTTGCCAGACTAATGAAGCGGAATATAGCAGCCAGTGAAATCTTCAGCCCAGATGGGTCAGCACACTGCAAGAGCTGCAGAAGCTGGTTCCGATTGTTCATGGCGACTGTTTGCAATGTGCGTTGTGTGTACGGTCACTGGCAGCTGAGCCAAGTACAAATTGGTAGCTATATTATATTATTTTATTATAAATATTACCAAAGATATTATTAAAATGGATTATGTCATGTTGGCGCGCATGGCGCGAAAGGTGTGGATGGGGCGAATGGGGCGGAATCTCAAGATCCCAGATGTCCTCCGTTTTTGAAGGGCTGTCGCAGGAATCCAAATAGGTTCAATTTTGAAGTCAACTGACACTGACTCAGGCTTAACTGACACTGACTTCTGCCAATAACATTAGTGTATCATCAATGTAGAAGTTATATCGACCTGCGGGGGACAAATCACTCATCGCGAAGTAAAGCACTCAGTGTTCAAAATGACAGATGGTTGACAACTAATGGGATGAATGAGACGAAGCGGGCATCCTTATCATCTACAACTTGAACCGACAAAATTTTGCAGAACAGTGAGTATCATATTACCTAATTTAGAGCAAAATTGGGATCAACTACCACCGGCCGGCGCCCGGCTGGACACAAATCTACGACCATGGTTCCAAATTGACTGAATGGTCTGGACAGTAGTAAGTGCGCTTACTGAAATTTCAGGAAACGACTCTGAATATCACTAATCGACTCCATTACTGTGATGACCACTTTGCTCGGAGGACACATTCGCATATTCATGACCTGGATCAGGCATACTGTCAGGACGACCGCATTTCGGTCATATACGACTCTCCTCTCGTTCTTCCTGCGACTGATCCGACGTTGTCAAGTCGTGGGTAGATATAAGAGAGCTTTTCGAGAACCAGGTTTAGCATTGAGCTCTCATCCAACAGAGCGAGATAAGGATGTTCCTAGGACCCTCGCAGTGCCTGAAGCATTGCCACAAAGCGAAAGTTCAAATGGCGTAGCTTCCAATACCCGATCCCTTGAAACCTCTTCTGCATCATTGATTCAACGAAACTATATGAACGCGTCCAAGCCTGATATTCACCATGTTAACACTGCGCCACCAGATCCTGCTGCGACAGAACAATTCTTTCATATTACAACTCCTATCATACCCGGACAGATAAAGCGATCCGGGAGCAAAAAGACGTACGCAAATCGAATCTTTCAAGTGTGTTGCCATTCTAATCCATACCGACAGTCAAGGCCTTGATATTGTAGTGTATGAGGTTCTGACCGGTCCTTTGGACTGTTCAAAGTAAGCATGCTGGTGACAGAGTGCGCGATGAGATTGAAAAGCACTGTCAGGGAGTTTGCTCCAGTGCCGGGATGGGAACCGCTCACGCACCCGGAAGGTGCTTTGTTTTTCTATCACTCCAATCGCGTACGTCTGCGATTCACTCCTAGTATCGTGTATCACTCATCTCTCACCAGAAAGTTTTCACTTATGCCAATATTCAAGGCCCTGGAACTGCAGTGGAAATGGATGAGATAGCTAAGAAGGCGTACGAAGAAGCGCACAAAGCAAACGTCTTTCGTTCATCTGTTGAGCTAACGTTGGAGCGCATGATGGTGGGTGAGGATGAGAAATGGGGCTACTACTTTGCCGATCATGACAAACGTGTTGTTTTCTGGCTCAAACCCTATAAGTCTGAAGAACTTATCGGTAACGTTCGAGGAGTGAATGGTGCAAGCCACATCAGTGAGTTGTTTCTGTCAAATTTTCATTCAGGTTTCTCTCATTACGTCACCCACAGAGTATGCCCTAGAATCACAGTACTGGTTTGTGGCCTCAAAGTACGCATCTTCCTTTACCTGACCGATTTCAATGCGTTGATGCTTTGTTAGATTTTTTTTTTTTTTTTTACCTCTAATGGTTACGCTTCATGATCTCGACAGGAAACACATTGAACTATTTCCGAACAAACGTTTCCTTCCGAAAGACATCGTTGTGAGACTCAGGGAAATTGTCATGTATACTCAGGCAGGTGGGTAAAGACTGATCAGTTTTTCGCGTCTCACTGGAATAACTCCTGACAGACAGCATCACTTCCGAGACTTGCCTGACACCTTTGAGTTCGAACCAGATTGCAAGTACGCTTAGTCTTATGGATCCTCTGATGAGTGAGTCATTCCCCGATCCGGGGGTCATTGTTGATAGTCTTTCAGGCAGTATTGGCCAGAAGCACGAGCATTCTGTGTGGATCGTCGGTAAGTCTAAGCATAGAGGCTCAGTGGATTGTTTCTGATACATTTGATAATCGTCAGCTCGATTTATGGGACATTTCTGTGAGCTTAGGCACGTTGTGGGTGTACTCCGTCTCTTGATCGCATTATTAGGCCACATGGACTTTGTGAATTTTTGCGGACAACCAGGTGCCCGACTTGACGCGAAACAGTCGTTATACGGAGATTCCAACATGCACCCAAAAAACTTCTTTTTCCGCATCATGAATATCATTCTGTTTGGATCCCTTGATGCTCATAGCAGGGCTCTTCACCTGATATGGGTTGATCACACCATCGTTCAACGGCGGTGGAAGGATTTCATCAATGGACTAAATAACGAGTGGAATGGATATACAATATTCGTGAGACGTGCTTTTGCTTCATATTGACAATGCAATTGACGTCCATATCTCAGTCTACTGTAATGCTTGCTGTTGATATCAGCTTTCTCGCGATCACATCCGTCCAGACTCAACCGCACGCGATTCTTGTATCATATCTGTCTATCCTCTGTGCTATGGGTTCGTTAGTGGTCTCACTAGTCCTGGCCGCACAAGTCAACGACGGCCGGCGAAGCTCTGCTGAAAGCGCGGTAAGCTTCTCTTTTGTTTATTTAACCTTTGTTCTTCATGACCGCTAGGCTTCGTTCATGGTGGGCATGTCGTATTCTATGCTTGGCATCGAAAGCCTTGCCCTCATGCTTACTCTGCCGTATGCTCTTCTGCTTTGGGGGTGCGTTTCAACTGGTTACACATCATAGGATGGATGGCGGCTCATTCCTTGACAGAATGACGTTCTTTGCTGTGGCGTTGCTCATGGTGATTGTCCGTACTTCTGGTGTTGTCACTGTCTCGATTGTATCCCCCATGTGGGTTGCTGTCGTCATAGTGGCGGCGTGGCCGATATTGGCTGCCAATGGTTTTCACATGTCACGCCTGTTTTCCTGGGTCTTCCGACGCAGGACATTCACTCTGCCCCGCTGAGAGTGGGGTTTATGTAAAAAAAAAACAGTGGTGGCTGTTTGGAAGCAAAATCGTCATGAGCAGTGAGTGCGAATATTTCGGCGGGTTGAGTTCTCACTAGTCTGCGAGTCCAGTGTCTGGAACCATACTTGCCTGTTGGAATATGCAGGCGGGAAGTGGATAATTATCTTCGATTGGAATTACACGGCTATCAGCGTGATGGTTTGCGTCAATAAGGATTTGTAATAGTGGCGTCGCTGGGCTTCATAAGATATCGTAGTTGGATGGAGATCACGGAACAATCTCCAGGGCATTTTTATTTCACGTACAACAGGAAATGACACCGCGCTCGATCGAATCGTCACCTGCACCAGCTGAGGTGTCGTTTGTCTCCACTGCTTCCCAAGGTACATTGTGCTGGTTGTTATCGGGGTGCCTTTCTCTTGCGCCGGAGGGATGAAAGAGAAGGTGGGATTGTCAAGGATATCGTCAGTGCGTGTCGTACAACCAAGATAAGGCATGAATAGAGAGAGCTAATGAAAAGCAACTCTACGATCTCTTTGAAACGCAACACCGCCACCTCCAAGTATTTCCTTACGTTTCAATCGTAACAAACCCGAGAGATCTCAGACACTGCCAAAAGGAATATCGACGATTCTGGGAGAACATTAATGTCAATCAATCGAACTAAGTCAAGGTACGAACCTGGGAGTGAAGCTTTGACTCGGAATTCGAACGATTATGGAAGGTGTTCAAAACGGAGTGCCGCCAACTGCAATGATCCCTTGAACTGAACACTCGATAAAAATACAGGTGATGACGCTGCGACATCGGTGAACGCCCTATATCAGGAGTTGCATAAAGAGCATTATGCAAGGTTTGATTTCAAAAGTACCACGTTGGGTCCGGTTGGGAGAGTGAAGTCTTAAAGTGCGAGTCCTTTTTTGAAAGGCAGCAATGTCAACCAGAAGGAGCTCAATAACAACACTTCTGGCTGGGAACCCATACAAGAGATGATGCTATGACTCCGATGAACATCCAGCTATGGTTATCTATCGCGTCAGGAAATTCAGCAACGCACCCATGCAGTGCCAGTTCGAGAGCGCGTGCAACACGGATTGCTCTATCGATGTCCTTGGTGAACACCGATGCGGCAAGTCCGTATCGTTAACTCGTTCAACCACCTGCGGTATTGTAAGCCTTCCCTGCAAGGTATGAGCCTCTGAGTCAACTCAAGAGTAGCAGTGACACGAGAGTACACACCGTTAGCAAGGCATCCAGAGCAGCGAACTCCGCAATATGATCCTCCATCAAAATGGCGAGCTTCAACCTTTTCACGCTGAGCTCCGGGAATTTTAAGTCCCTATGAAGTCTTGTAGGCTTTCTTGGCTGCCTTCGCAGCAATGTCCTTATCACCTTTTGTCCCGGCTGCGATGGAAGTAACCCCCTTGTCTGTCGCTGCAAGAATAAGGTCTGGGCCATTTGCGATCAAAGAATTTGTACCAGGATTGACAAACACTGTATGGATGAGACCAACATTAAAGTGTACGAGGAATACACTCACTCGATTGTGCCAATATTGCCTTACTGCGTTGCGCAAAGAGGGGGTCAAATGAGGAATCTAGCCTGATGCCTGCCAGTGGATATAATCCAATAACCATGTCGTGATTGCTTGCAGCAAAGCCCTCATCTCCCTTTGAGACACAGCACGCAGTGCATTCGTTTTTGAAGGCTAAACGACTCCTGAATAGATATCTATGTGCAAGTCGGCTGAGATCCGAATGCACTCACCAGTAAAGCATTCGAGGCAACACGTCTTCACACCCTTATTCATCATGCGCACCTTTGACCATGAGCCAGGATCAACTTGGTCAGCATTTGCATATCTTTCTTTTTTTACTGTGATCTAGTTCTGGTCAACATTTCTGGCGATCCTCGATGATATAAAGAACTACCAGGTCACTGTCCAGGGTGCTGAACTCGACTCCCATGAACGTTGGACAACCCCGGCGAGGCAGGCGTCAAATTCATACCCGAAAGGACGAGGCTTCAGGACATTCACATTCTCGCCACATCATTGTCTAGCGGGGGCTTTCTTTTACTTGCGCAAAATGAAACGCTGCACGATTGGAAATAGCAAAACAAGGAAGCCGCAACAGTCCGAGTTCTTGAGCGTCCTTGACCAAACCTGTCTAATTCTGTCTAATTTTGGTCTGACAGTATCCCACGGATTCTGACGATGCTCATTGCTCCAGTTCCTACTACGCCATCAGTGATCACGACGATGAAACAATCAAAGGCCAAATATCCAATAGGAGGCTGAAGACAAGTAGGAATCAGTTACAGCTCATGGTACCGTTGTTCCCTCAACACCTTACATTCGTAGAACTCGACATGCGGCTGCCTTTCCGGACGGACGAAGCCAGATATCATTAGAAGAAAGACAACGATAGAAGAGGTCTACTACTATGTACTCACTTCAAATGACTTTGAGAGAAGGGCCACACCACTAACACGCCAAATGATTCTGCGTTGCCAGTGACATCGCACCTCACCCCATCACCTGTGCACAACCAGCAATTTCTTCAAGTCTCGATACATGACTTCATCATGATGTGACAATACTTACTCTGTGTCAACTACGACAGGAACAGATATCATCCCTCCATCAAATTTCGGCGATCCAAACATGCACTGCTATAGGAATGGTCGCTTACCCAACACAAATGTCATTATTTGTATGTCCCCCAAGTTCACTGCTCCCTCACATTCCATCCTCTAACAGTATGACCCTAGTCTCAGACGACAACCCTGGTTGGTGGCTATCCATCAATTCATATCGCGTTACCAGCTATTTTGTAGATTCATGGAGAGCAGTTAGATGCTGGCGTTGCAACATTGCAAGACAATGTGCAACGCGATGCAAGAAACAAAGATGTGCGATGTAATCGAAACGTGTTTTGCGTTATTGCTGCAGGTCCCATCGTTTCACTGGGGCCCAAACGTTCAGGCCTCAGGCATCTTCGCATCTCTCCCAAAAGCCTTTTAAGCCGCATAAATAACACCAGCATGAATTACAGAATAGCGATTATACACTCCTCCGCACTTGAAAGCTCCCCGGCCATGAAGCTCTTAGCACTCTTTTTCGTCGTTGCCTCTGCCTGTACAGTGTTGGCTGCACCCACAGTAGTGAGTCTATACTAGCATAATACGATTTATTATTCGGTACTGAGCTATCATTGGTACAGCCAATGGGCAATGGTATGGAAGCAAGGAGTCCGTTGGGGAATTCTGGTGTGGTATGTGATCAGCAATGGTCGTCGTTCGTGTGCATTCATTTACCCAACACAAAGCCTCGGGGTGTTGATTGGAAACGGCTCGAAACTCCAGATGGGCACATCTCCACGCCCAAATCAGGACCATCTTACGACCAGTGATGAACGGACCGGACCCTCTACACATCCACCTAGTTCATTGGTTTTTCTTGTATTCGGTTCGTGAGTTCGACCACCATGTTGCTCGTGTCCCACTCACTTATCACCCTTTCTGCCATAGGTTCCTTACAGTCCATCTTAAAATCTCGGTTTCGCTTTGCAGTAATTTTGATCGATCTTGGCATTCGCGTCGTCTATAGAAAAGGGCGGGCTGGTTGTGGTGGGTTACTATGGAGTAATCTGTGTACTCTTAGGCAGTGGGAGACAGGGACGGACGCTCTTGTGCTGCAGTTGTACAAGAAGTCGACGTATTGAGCTGGCGATTGCACAATGCCGGTCTATAGATAGATTGCAACTGACACAGAAGATGCAAAGTCACGTCAGCTCCATGTACCATTCTACTTGCACAGACCATCCTTTCCTCTCCTCATATGTACGTTACTTGAGCCCAGAAAGCCTTGCCGCAGCTATGCAATTCTCTGGATCTTGATAGATTCGATGTGGTCTGTTGATGGTAAAGTTGCGCGCCAGGTTGTTGTGCCTGGTTGATAATTCGGGGAGATTGGACTGTAGACGTGTTACGGAAGCATTTCATAATATTCTGTGAAGAGGCGCATGAAGTCATTAAGAAAGAAGATTCCACTTGAACGGCAGATCGTATTTGTTCACATAGGTGTCTAGTTTGAGACTCGTGTAAGTACTTTTGTACCTTTGTAAAATCACAGCCTAGCACCGGGGTCCCGCAGATCGGAAGCCCACGGTATCATCCGTTGTTGACAATCATCATTTCAAGTTGTGGAAAGCGCCAGGCCCACAATGCCAAGTTCTGGCCGACTGAGTCTCAGTTCGCGGACTGGAACGGTAACACTCGTCCAGGAACTGTCGTTGATAGAGGCAAGGAGTCACTGCAAAGTACGGCCTCCACGACTTGCGGGCGAGTATGTTTTATATCTGATGGGGGCCTTCTGCGAGTTGTACCAGTACGCACTGCACTTCTATGTGAGTTTCTTGTATTCGTCATTTGGTTCTACCACAGAGTTACAGTTCACACTGCTTTCGAGCTCTATATGTTCTCCGTGACTTGGCAAGTTGGCATTCGAAGGTACTCTAGAACTGAATGATTGGAGCATCGTGACCTCCGACGCTTGGGAGTCGGAGTCGTGTCGTAGCTCCGACGCTTTGCCGACTCCGCTGGCAAAATTGTTCGTGTCCATACACACTCACATCTCTAGGACTCTTGGGCTACGTACTCCATCGACACCCGACTGATGCACCGGGCTCTGCACATTTTCGAAATCCTTCTGGAGATCTTCGCGCACGTCAATAAAATCCAGGACTGGCAATTGTCGCATCGCGAGTATGTATTCACGCGGAAAAGTGTTGCAGCACTTGCAAGGACATGCAAAACATTCTACGAGCCCGCAATGAATGAACTTTGGGCTGAGATGAATGGGTTAACACCACTGTTAGGATGTGTAACGAGGCTATATCCAATGATATATTGTAGTGGTAAAGAGGTCAGTGTACTCTGTTCCAATTTCCTTTCCTCGTTCAAGTTAGCTCACCAAACATCGAAAAACAGTACCTCTGGTTTAATCCCCCAGACTTTCGAGGCATTGAACCATTATCGGAGAATGAAGGTCGTCAATTCTTGCGTCACGCCGCCCGTGTGCGTTCATTGCACCTCATGATGAAAGACTACTATTTTCACCTTTTCTCGGTCCTCAAGCGCACAGTGCCATGCATGTTCCCGAGACTGCTGTCGTTATCGAATCCACATCCGAAAATATACTCGGATATATTCCTATCCCCGACGCTGCGTCGTTGTGAACTATGTGTCACTTATCCGGATTTGAAAGTTATTGCGACCCGTTGTGCTACATTGGAGCGCATATACATCGATACCCCTTTGGAGAGCAGATACGTCGATGAGAAGATAGCAGAGGAACTGTCCCTGCTGTCTGACTGTCTCTGCTTGTGCAAGCGGATTGCAACTCTTTCTTGTCCATCCCTCGATTTTGCTGCATGGGAGCATCTCTCCAACCTCCCTACCATTCTCAGAGTCACAATTCGTGGGGCAAAGATAGATCCTCCCCCATTGGACCTCAGCGATAATATCAGATTCGGGCATTTTCTCAATCTCACAGCTCTTTCTTTTTCTGTAAACACAGATACATACGCCACGGCACTCATGCAACACTCAGAATTCCCATCGCTGAAAAAGTTCGAGATGCGTGTCGATCGTTTTTCTTGGGCAGAGGTTGAACGGCTCGTTCGCGTGCTGTCCCAGCGCAAAGCATGCCAGACCCTTGAACATATTGAGATTCGCTGCAGCCGCAGTTCAGGAGTCCACAATCCGCCGGGCAGCTCATTGACAATCACACACTTCCGTTGTTTCACACAGCTTCGAAGTCTGCGGCTCGACATTCCTCTTTGCTGCATCCACCTTGACAATGTCATTCTTTTGGAAGCCATGTCAAGTTGGCCGCATCTCCGCGTTCTGTCATTAAAAGACAATCGTCAGACTCGCGGTACCATTACATTCCGCGGATTGTTCGCAGCGCTCCGTCAATGCCCCCACTTACTTAGGCTCGATTTATGGATAGACGCAGTAAATATCATTTCCATATACATCCCTACAAGAATGGGATGTGGAGTCCGCTCAGGTAATGGAGGTTGAAGCTGTCGCTCGTATTATCTTCTCTATGCTCCCTTGCGTACACACACTCTACTACAAAGCCATGGCAATGGACAGCAGACCCCCGTACGCGTGGCCCGATGTTGAAAGGCATCTCGACCATCTCAAATCTTCTGCGGTCCCTTAATATCGCAGGTGCAGGGATCTGGGCTCAAGGTATACGCATCCCTATGACGTTGCTATCAATACTTAAAATATGAAAGGTGGAGACGAGCAAGGGAGCTCTGTGATGACCGTTCCTTAACTGCTTAGTAGATGCTGCTTTACAAAATCCACGAATGCCCCTCAACTCTGTATTGTCTCGTTTTCTAAGCATGTGTCAGTTCTTTAGGAATTTTATTGTTCACCTTCCATGTTTAATCTTCGTAAACGAGTGATTGATGGTATATGAAAGAGGAGAAAACTCCGAGTCAGTGGCCACCTTCAATTGAAGGACCTGGTATGATGTAACTTGGCTCTTCAGCGTCAAGGCTTCTTCAGGCATGGATGTGCGTCAATGATAATGATATCGATGGAGCACAGGTGCGGGTTTCATTTGCGTTCCAAGTTGAACAGATCATTTACGCTGGTCTCCACGACGAAGGCGTTCTTGACACCGCGAAGTGGCGTCGGTGTTTGCGTGTGTATTCAGTGAAACGCTGAGAAAAGGATGACATAATTGGTTGCGCTCAAGCGACAACCTAAATTTTGGGACCAGTGTGGCTGCTGGAGGACAAACTGCTGTCCACTATATATTAGACACTACTGGGCCCCAAAAACCTCATGGCCCGTCGACGAAGATCCGGAACGCACCGTTTAGCATCGTAATTCATGCCATCGTGACAATCGTTGCCATATACGAAATCAGAACCCTGGCATACTTACTAACGTGCGCACAATAGGTGTTACAGCGCAGCGCCGACAACAAGATACCGTGATCCAGCGCCAGCTGCGCTGCACGCAACGAACCCCAAAATAAACCACCTTGCAAGTGGCGCCCACTGCCCATAAGCGGAGGTCTCGGTCTTTGGTCTGTTGCACAATTTGCGGTCACGTCGCCCACAGGTATTGCCATGTCCTGATGGCAGGTATCTCGTTGATCTGAAACTTTCTCGAAACCACTGATTCAGTGCTGCCCGAACGGAATTCTGGCTGCGGAGCTGCGTAGATCGATCATGTACCGTTTGCCGCTTGTCGAGTTCTAGTTGAAACCTTCATGTCCGATAGAGCATTTTGACGTAAATGTTCAGGGCCACCTACAGCCTGGGGGGTGATCACACCGACTTGAGGATAGGAGTCCAGCCTGAGCTGTGGTGTGCCTTGCACACTAGGACACGGGAAAAATTTCATCACAGAATTTCCATGCAAGGACAGTTAGGCGTCAATCCAGGGACCAGTATCCTGGGCCTGATAGAAGTTGGACATGCTTCACACTAGACGTAAATTACTTCATCCTCTTCCATCATATATGTGTTCTGCTGACTATGACAGTCGGAAGACGAACTCATCCGAGATGACCTGCCCGGAGCCCTCAAATATCATCTTAGGAAGGGTCTTGAAGTTTGACCAGAGCTGGGACCGAGCTGGGACCGAAATTATTTTCAGTGGTCACATAGTAATCGGTAAGCGCTCAGCGCCCATCATTCAAAGTCCCTGAGATAGCAGCCTTCGCTTCGTGCCTTCTAAATGCGTTTTCATCCAATCATGAATCGCATGCCTAGCAGTTAGCGCGTCTCCGTGCTATCATTGCTGTGCGCCGCTCATGTGAATGATATACATGCGTATTTGCAACGGGCACCGGCACCAGACGCTTTAAATCCCCAACATGCACTCATCCCCTTCATTCCTCGCCATGTCTGATACCGTCTCATACGACTCTTTCAAACTCTCCCCGCTGGCAGCGCAGGGTGCTATCGATGAGATACCAAGCATGGACGGACCCAAAATTTCACGTACGAAGCAACACAAGCCCATCCCCGTTCGATGGCGACCCCCTACATCAACTTTCCCGCTTTTTATCTTCCGCATGATGTGCTTTTGCTTGACGTTTCACTGGGATTTGAATTTCATGTGGGAAATCTTCCGAGAGCCTCAGGGTTGGGAAGACTTCCATGTTCAATACCTCTCTCAAATCAATCAATTGAGTACTGTGGTGTGTTGCTAGATTTTATAGCGCTATAATTTTTCCTTATCGATTTTGATAGCAAGGATTGGTCCTTACGACTGTCGCAGTCTTTATCTCCACTCCGCCGCCTGTGAAACAGATCGATTACACAGCTTATGGACCATATACACTCCTATCAGAGTCATTAGTGTTCTCATTGTTCGGTCTGCTATTCCAGCTTTATATCTCTGTGATTGGGCAGAGTTATCAGAAGCGGAAAACTTTCAAGGTGAGCAGCGCATGCGACCCCCGTCAAACTGGTTACTAACCCCCAACAGGCATTGAAGAAAAATCGATGGCTATTTCTATGCCATATCATCATTCTCTCAATTCCGGTCTATGTATTTGGCATATCTCTACTGCTGCTCCTATTCGGTGAGTTTTTGTCCTCTTCCAGACCATATTATGCCTGACCAGCGCACCTTCACCAGCAATCTCTGTGACGGGCTTCCTGTCCTCTTCGACTTCAGCTCAGATTTTCACCGGAGCAACTTTCGCCCTGCTTTGCGTGTGTCTGCTTGCTTCTATCATCCCGTCGCCATTCTATTCGCGACTTTATGTGATGTTGTGGGGGTCGAGAGGGCCGAGAGACTTAGGTGATGACGACGACGACGACGACCACGAGTTGGAGGAGTCTCGTGAGAAGACGGTGGCGGGAGGCACTGCATGAGGTTCATTTCAAGACGTCTTCTCCTTGATGTACCCGTCCTGATGTTCAGTAAGTTTCATCCTGTAAACTATGTTGTATTCGAGAGCGGACCACGAACCCATGGTACAATCATTCTTTGATCTCTTAGCCTCACGTAATGTCTTGGATCATCATCTGAAGATCAAACTGTTACAACAATGACTTGTAGTTGTAAAACGCCCTTACTGGTCAGTCGGCGCAGAAGCGGTGACCGTCGCCTCCTGAACTGAAGTCATCAATGATCAGCCACAAGATTGATAGTGGTCGTGCAAGCACTGCTTGTCATGCAACGTTCAACGGTGATCATCAACCACATTTCTACACGATGATTGAACACTGAATGAGCTAATGATGATGCAGTCCGGGGACCATTCCCAATAAGAATGAAACAAGGTGGGTTCTTTGGGTTCTCTCGACAGTAATCATGACATCAATGCACCCCTGAAAAATTGTTGTTCGGTATCAGAATTTACTTTGCGAGAAGGTCAAATGAGGGCATTACGCGTTCTAGGAAGAACGACCATTATGACAATCACGCGAACGTTATACAACCTACAACGACAAGCAACGTTGATGATGTCGTAAGTATAGCCAACTTGTGTTGAAGGCTCTGCGAGATGCGGAAATCGAAACTGCCAGAATGTTTCAGAACGAGTTGTATCACTGGTTTGGGTTGTTAGCTGATACAGCCTTTAATAAGAAAGATAACAAAGAATGAACTTTCCAGAGGGCACTGCTGGCCACGCCCATTGCGATGACGCAAAACGGAGAGTAACATTGGTCCGACACTCCGACGTGTCATGAAAGCTGGGTATTATGAGACGATAGGTCAGAAATGAGCTCATGTGAGCCTGATATATAACCACATCCTGCTAGGGTGTGTAGGGGGGCTGCTTCGATGGGACTTCTTTCACGCAATGGACTCAAAGAACGTCCGAAGAATGGACGTGTCAGTCAGCGGACCCTAGTTATCACGAACAAATGAGAAATGCGAAGCAAGTGAAGCTGAGAAACCCAGTGCCCTATTGAAACTCGTGTGGAGATCAGGCTGGATACAACAGGCTATGCTCCGAAAAGCACTGCCAAGTGCGAGAACAGAAGATCCGGTGGGTTTGGGCCAGGGAGAATCAAAAATTGGTGATGGATGAATGATGGCAGGCCGGGTACGCCTAATTCAAGTGTTGGGATGGCCGTGGAGAACGTGTGATGAATATTGTAAATGATGGAGCATCAGAGATGGCGGACCACCGGGACCATCGGAGGGACGGTCTAGTAGTCCACAGTGGACCTTCGGCATTCTACCGGCGGCATGAAACTCCACTGCACAGCGCTTTCGGTGAGTTATAACCACTCAAAGAACGGTTTTGTTCACATCCAACACAGTCGCAGTTCCGACAACATCCATAACAATGTCCACGCACTCTTCTCCAGAACCATTTCAACGTACGTACTGCGTCTTTCTTTTTTACTTTTAAAATCTGACATTCGTTGGCAGCCATGACCATGTCGCCATCTTCCAGTGTACACCACTCGCCCCCTGTTGATCTCAGACGTATGACCTCCAATTCGACACTGCTCACCCCCCAAAAAGATTCAACTAGGGAGCATAGACTCTCAACTCATCCTTCTCAGCATTTGAACACGAGGATGGGCTCTCGCTCACCTTCTTCAATTCCTTCATCACCCACATCTGCGTAAGCCACCCCAATTTTATCAAATACTCACACTTACATTTATTGCCATCACAGCCACTCATCATCATCCGCAATTTTTGAGCGCGACATTGAGCCTATGCACCCCCCATCTCCCCCTGCTCATCCGAATCCCCATCGCATTGCACGCGCAAAAGGCAGCGAACAACTCGAGCACAGTGTACCTTCTGTGCTCGATAGCGCTGCTTCCATTCTCGCGGCCTCCTCTCCCATGGAGGAAGATCATATTTCCGTCGTTAGTCCTGCGCGAGATCGAGATCGCCTCACTACCAGCGGTTTTGCCAGCCCAATTGGTAGTTTGAGAAGCAGAAGCCCAAGTCCAACTGGAAGGACAAGCTTGTTACTGAGCATCCCGTCTCAGCAGGGGTCCATCAGCCCCCTAAACATTTCTGCATCAGGTGTGGGAGCGGGCAGTCCGCAGCGGCTGAGCATCCAGACCAGCCCACTCGCTTTTCCCTCAAAGCAGGGTACGAGTAGCAAGGCCTCGGCACCTTCTATCAACACGCCTGCATCTGTGTATTACTCCACCCTCTCATCAGCCGAATCCTCACCTACAACCACGACTCTCGAGCATCCCCCCGTCGCCCTCCCCCCTACCGCCATCTCAACACTCTCACCCTCATCAACTTATGGATCTTCACCTCATTTGCGTCCTATCACCATATCCCACCCTCCGTCCCCGACGCACGGATCTAATAAGCGTCTCTCATTTATGAGTTACGCCGATCTGCTCGCATCAACACCTGCATCGATGGTTCCGCTGTCATCGTTCACTAGCTGCGCGACTCCCGACCCGCCGCCCCATATTCCTGGTGTCGAGGGCTACGCGCTGAACCAACACGATGCTGGGAGTTTAAGTGGCCGTGAGCGGGACAGCATCGCCATGCTCGACGACGTTGGTGGCGAATGGCAGCGCGAGGGTCTCGGACGAGGCCTCGAAGAGAGATTAGAGGCATTGATGATCCTTCCTAACAAAGCATAAATTTCGAGCCGTTGAAGTCAAGCACGGCATACGCATCTCCCCAAATAGTCTCATCCAGCCTTTCCGACATGCGCTGCGAATCCCAACACGAAACTAATGATATTTTACGATTTCACGCTGTATTAATCTGTCCTTCGTTCTATGCATATCTTTCGCTATTCCTACTCCTATTCCCGCCCTCTGATACCGGCTACCTACTTCCTTGTTTCCCATGATGTCGAATGAATAAAATATCTATGTATGATCGTCTTATTTCGTTACTTATGATTTCTTCTTCGCGTTTAGATGCTATGATGAAGGGGATACTTTACTTTCTTGTGTAGATTCCCTTGATGTTTACTTTCGGGTATTGGCATGTTGATGCGATGCGATGTTTCAGATAGTTGCCAATTTAATGGCGTTTAGATGATATGCCTTTGGTGAAGCTATCAGGCGCTCGAATAGTGTTGCAATAAGTCAAGAAACTGTAAAATTTGGTATGTACAACTTGAATGTAGAGCAACGAATGAATCTTAGTAATTGTACATTCGTAGAAAGAAAAGACACCACCGAATGTCCATTTGGAGGAGTAGTCGATGACTACTAGAACACCTGCTAGTACCCTCGTCCGACCTCCAACACCAATGTTCAAGCTTCACCCGTTTTCTGACGTGTCTTAGCATGCGTGGCGTAAGCAACACTGACGCATAAGTTCGACATATGGTGGTAGAATGGTGAGCCCAGAATCGACAGCAAGTGACAAGCGCCAAGGAAAGCAAATGTTATGCTCAGATAAAGTTGGACAGTTTCGGAGTGAGATAAGACCCCCGTGAGCACGATGGCTGAACTGTTTAAGTCACAGCCACGCAGTAAGTACGAGGGGAACTACTCACCTATGAGCAGTAGAACCACCGATATAGTAAAAATGATGACTGGAACTGCCAAACCTAGCAGGTGCCAAAAAATTCTCCAGCGCCTCTCGATTATAATCTGTAATGAGGTCAACTCTAGCCTCCCACCCTCCAATGCGGTGACGTACGTTTGCAGCGTGCCGTTTTTGAAAAAGTATTCCACCGGCGGATACCCTCAGCTGAAATAACAGCCCAAACAACGAAAAGACAAGCGACTCCGCCAAACAGGCGTAAGATGCATTAGATGTATAGTTGACATCTTTCGAAAGTGGTGGATTTGAGGAGATAAAGACCGCCGCAGTGGTCAGCACGAGTCCTTGCTGCGCAAGGGCGTATCAATGCGATCAGTTTCAATGAATGATGCCTAATACCTATCATTGACTTACCACGATGCTCATTTGATTGAGCTGGGTCAGATACTGTTGATGCAGCTCTTCCCAGGTATTTCCTTCTTTCAAGAGGTTGTGTAACCACACCAGATCCCCACGCCAGGTGAATATGAAGCAGCACGTTTTGAAGATACATCGCGAGATAAAGAACTTTGGAACTTCCCACTTGGGCGGAAATTTGTCGAAAAAGCTCATATTTGCAGCAGTGTCAGGCGGCGATGGCTGTGGGTACCCGCTGGTCACTTGAATATTCTGTGTTTGGCTGGACATGAGCAGCGGTAAGGTGGTAATCGACTTATGTCAGTCAGGATCCAGTTCGAGGTTATATAGGCGGCGGAAAGGGTTTAAGCTGCCTCGTGTAGACTGCACCTGTGACCCTCATGGCGCAATGCCACCTTATTTCAGTCTTACAGCACAGAAGATTCGAATGCACGTGTAACTTACCTCTGCAAATGAGCGCCAACAGTTTTAGGAGGAGCATGTAACTGTATGACTGCACGGCTCGACGATTCTGCCCTAAGCCTCTCTGAAAGAACAGACGACTTTTCAGAGGCCCGGGAGAAACTATGCTTAAAATTTGAATTACTTGGTGAACTTGAAATTTTTTTCGGGAACCTCATAAGTACGTGCATATTCGTAATTGATACGCACCGTCCAAGCAAGGCTTGATTCTCAGCCCTGAGCGCTATAGAAGAAGTCAAAGTGTGATCGCCTGTCGTCCATTGAGGAAATTGCTGAAGCGCTCGCGAAGCCTAGATGCGCGGCGGATTGTCACTGTATCAGCTCCAATGTCCTGGAAAAAGACGGGAGTCACACGCAAAACCGAACCGAGAACGTGAAACCGGTTGAGATTATGATGAATAGCCTAACACGAGTAAAGGGGATGGAAGAAATATACAGCGGAAGGGCATACTGATGCGCATGTACGTTCGGAGGCTGTAAGAAAATTCCCAAGGACAAGAAATAAGCGCACATGTCGTAAGAAAGGCTGAATGAAGCGATATAACCCTTTCCTCAACGTTTGTCACTGTGAACACCCCACCATGCAGCTGCCCAAAATTTTCGAAATGGAGGCAAAAGGACAATGGACAGGAATTCCAGCAAGGTTAAAGCAGCGACGGTTGTGATTGTGAGAACACGAGTCAGGAGTGACTGTGACATGGACCCGGTGATCACAATGCCTGAAAACGGTGGGTCTGTCGGTGGTATATTCAAGTGGGCAGCCAAAATCGCACCTGCTAAGAGCCAAACTAAAGAAGCATTGAAGAGAAGAGCTGGAAGAGCCAAATTGAAGAGGTGACAAAAGACCATCCAACGTTTCCCTTTGAGTTCCTACGTCTCAGGGTTCATTTACTGGGAATTTGTATTTTCACGGGGGGTTACTTACATCCAATGTTTCCGTGGTTTGATATCGTGGTCCCAAGTAGGCGGAAACAAACAGTTGCAGGAATAGCCCGAATAATGCGAAGACGAGCGACTCAGACAGACATGCGTATGGAATATCCGCGGCATAGTTCAGGATAGGCAACGGGGCTGGGGTCGAGGTGAAGACAGCTGCCGTTGCGAGCAACAGTCCTTGCTGGGAAGTCATTTAGAATTTAGTAAACTCAATGACTGTGTAGTACTTACTGCGGTGCTTATGCGGTTAAGAAAGTCAAAATACTCGGCATGATAGTCTTTCCAGCCCTTCGAACCGTCTTTGCTGATTTTCTTCCAGAAATTTTCAAGGTTCGAGTCTGCAACGAAAATATAGCAAAGGATAATGAAGCAGTGCCTTAGTATTGGCCACGATGGCGGCTGCCATCGAGGTGGCATACTATCCTCGCATGGGGGTTCGTCGGGTTGTTGTGATTCAGAACTTTGTATGAGAGTTGAGCTCTCGCTGAATGCAATTTCTCTAGACATTTGTAGGGAGGAAAAGCAAAGTCAGTCAAAGGTCTGCAGTCAAGATTGGCTGCGCGTTGTCGGCGAGCCCGTAAGATAGTATCGAAGCTGCATCATATATACATACATCAGCATGCCCCCAGCACGTGCACTAAAATGGCAAGTGTACATTGATTGTGCACAAAAGCTCTTCATTTGGAATTGGGATCTTACCCATCATTGAGGAGAAAAAAAATAGTTGCAGAGATGAAGCTTGTCCACGAAACATGACGAGATAGCTACGTCTCACTGACGACTTATGTCGACAGGTCACTCTGCAAAATAATCTGTTAAACATTGTGCTGAAATGGGACCGGCACTCACAGTGACTTGCATAGCAAAACACGCCGCACGCAGCGTGAGGCAAGGCTGTGTAACGTTATAAACAGCGGCAGCCTCAACAGGATTGGATCAATTCACCCTGAAAGCCCAAGACGTGAGACTATTGTATTTCTACGGAGTGCAGGAAGACAAAGTCGAATTGGGTTCAGGAGCAAGCTTCGCGTAGTAATTAGGAGCTGCCGATATTGGTAAATGTGGTGAGATAACGCAAATTGTCCACATGATGGATGACGTATCCAATGTGCTAGGGACGTTGGTCCAACCAATTACGATGTCACTGACGAGTCAGGACTCGGAACCTGCAGGGAATCTTGCAGCCGCCGGTTCAAAACAAGTTTCAGAGCTCATTTCGAAGCTGAATAAACAAGGGGTTCCTGCAGGGATGATTTATCGCGGATGGAAGCCGAGTGGAAGTAATGGGGATAACGGGGGCGTACCTTGACTTGATATCCGTGCGGTAGGGACAAACAACCCCGTCTCAGCTGGCGCCCAACAATTCGATCATACAATGGTTTTCTGTTGAAGTCAGCACACGAAATAATACAAGTGCCTAGGGGGTTGTTCTATGCGAGTACTGTCAGGGTATGAATGAAAACGCGCATGCGCCAAAATGTATACAGCTACAACATCTCTAACATCCCAACGTCCATCATGTCAGCAACGGAAGCCATGTCCTTGGCCTCTGCGTTGGTCCGATGCGATTTTCTTATACTTCCCACCCGGATGGTGCGTGTCTACCGGAGGAGGGGCAATATCAGTCAGAGGGCTGCGGTCGAATTTAGCTGTGCTTAAAGAACCATTGGGAGCGATGAAAACCTGTCTACCGGGCGATTTGAGAAATCCTGGAGACGCGTTTGCATCGGCTGATAACAGTTCTGATCTAGTCCCTCATCGAGATAAGCGGGGAGGGAAAACTATCAGTACAAAATCTGGCGTCAGTGCAGACAATTGTTGATATGAACCACGGAAAGCTTGAAAATGAGTACAGTGCATAGCGTACCTGATATGTAACACCATCGATATTGAAGGTGTGAAGACATGAGCGCTTAGCGATCGTTCCGCGTCCTCTTTATCTCGTGGCGAAGCAAGGCGCGTTACAAATGTTCAAAGATGAAGAGATATTTGCTCGCAATTTGATTTTGATGATACCCAACGCATGTTCTTTCGAACATGTCCAGCATGAAGGTTTGACAAGGCCATCAGACTGAACAGATGCCAGCATGACAGTGATATGAAACGGATGCCGTGATAGTGTGTGTGCCGGCGATAACCGTGGAAGGGAAGAAAACCAGCGCTACCAACCACACATAAGATCCACAACGTGACCATATCCAAATTCCCAAAAGTGCGCTTCTTGTCGACTTCAAAGGCTAGTGATCGTCTATCTCTTCATAAAGGCCAACCCAACATGTCGGGAGTGCTTGATGAAGCAAGAAACCCGTATCTTAATGTGCTGAGAGGGCGGCTGGTACCAGTGCAGACGGTCCGAGGGCACCAGGATCGAGCGGAAGCAGTGGTGTTATTCAAAGACAGCTGGCGAATCATAACTGCTTTCGGCGACTGCAACCTGCGAATGTGGGACGTGCAGAAAGGAGCATGGGTAGGAGGGCCATTCGAGGGACACGGTAAATCGGTACTATCAATCGCCTTGTCCCCAGACGAGAGGCGAATTGCGAGCGGTGGAATTGATAAAACTATCATCATCTGGGACGTCGAGAGCAAGCAGCCAATATTCGATCCACTGGTGGAGCATACAGACACTGTGAACTCAGTGTGCTTCTCCCCAAACGGCAATAGACTCGCCAGCGGTTCGAAAGATACAACAATTGTTTTATGGGATGCAGAGACTGGCGCTGTCCTCACAACCCTCCACGGTCATCATCATTCGGTGTTGAGTGTCGCTTTCAGCCTAGATGGGCTAAAATTAGCGTCCGGATCGCGGGATCACACCATCCGGGTTTGGCGCACTGACACTGATAAACTCGAATGTCTTCTCCAGATCAATGCTCATCAAGATTGGGTTCAAAGTGTCGTGTGGTCGCATGATCACCTGCAACTTCTTTCTGCCTCAAATGACGGGACAGTCAAATTTTGGAACTCGTCTAACGGACAGCAGATCGGTCAACCTTGCACCGGTCACAGTGGTTGGATTTGCTCGCTTGCCATCTCTTCCGATGACTCCTTCATTGTCACTGCCTCAAATGACAAGACTGTGCGACTGTGGAGCACAAAGACGCGCCAGCAGATAGGGCAGGCTATTGGTCACCCCGCAGAGGTTTACTGTGTCGCAATTTCTTACATAGGAGAACTGCTCATTAGTGGGGGCAGGGATGGGGCAGCTAGGCTTTGGTTTATTAGGCCCATACTCGAGAAACACAATGCAGAGCAGAAGATGAAGAAGGATGAAGAAGATGCACGGCGATCACAATCTCTTCCCAGTGACACACAGGTGTGCTCTACCCACTATTGTTCCGTCTGAAAAGTTTTATTCGCTCACACTATTCAGCGTGGTAACCCGCAACTGCCAGTGCGCAGCTATAGTTCAGGCAATCATCCCTTAGAAACTCATCAAGCCCCTAGCAGTGACGACAAACGCCCATCATTTGACGTGAGCCGTTTGCCTTTGATGCGTTTACATAACGCGGAATATGAGCTTGCTTCATGCAGATCTTCACTGAAAACTCGCCGGGCCGCGCTGCATGCATTGCCGGTGACCTGGATACTGCTGAATACCTGCTGAGCCAAGAAATTGACGCAGATCACAACCATGACTCGTATGCTAATCGCTCAGTTGTGAGGGCGCGAAATTCTGAGTGGGACAATGCGATTGAGGACGCGAAAATGGTCAGACGTTCTGCCTATCACAACGCCGTTGAATACAATTGACTCTGCTCGGGGACATAGTCCATTGCTATCCAGCCCTCGTTATTAGGCTATATTTCCAAGGGCATCGCCCTCTTCGGCGACCAGCAACTCTTGGATGCGATGGAAGCCTTTGATCTTGCTTCCACCTTCGCTAATCGCGATCCGATTACTATCGATGTTTTACTATTGATCAAGGTGACTTCGTTACCGTTTGAATAGTCAGACTTTTATGATAACATTTCTATTGTCCTTCTTTCAGGCTGTCGCACTTTTCAATGCCGGTCGCCATGATGAGGCAATACGGCGAGTCCAAGACCTCGCCACCGTTTATCAAAACACAGATGCCATTCTGTGTAGTATTGTCAATGTGAGTGCTATTTCAGACCTCACGAGTTTTCTCACCCTTGAGCACGCTTCGTCAGACATATCTGCGCGTGCTTCTTGCAATCACTGCTTTCGACGATGGGCAGTACATCGAAGCCGCTGATCATTTCGGCGATAGCATTCTCAGGCTAACCTCTCACAGAATATTTGTGGAACCGAGATTAACGATATTCACGCTAGTGCGTTAGTCCGAAGCGAATAACAATTTTCCACTGATGTATGATGTGCACTGAACAGCTCTTCGGCTGGGACTTTCACTCCTTATGGAAAACTGTCAATCAAAGACGGTGCGAAGCCTTCTTTCGCGCAGATCTAGTGGTCGAAGCGGTCGAAGCTCATCAATACATGATGTGCACGATCAACGAGGTTGTACAGATAAATTGCCACGAATGGTCCACTGGTGAGTGCATTCGGGTCTTAGCCGACTTGCACATAGATACTCATTCTGGCATCGTTTAGCCTTCAAGACAGAATGCACCACGCGCTGTGTCTCAAAGGGGAACGAGGCCTTGGCTGCGAGCAATCACGACATGGCTATTGAACTGTATTCGGCAGGGATCAGGCTAGATTGCTCATGCGACTCCCTCTTTGTGCAACGCAGTAAGGCGATGTTTCAACGACACCTCTATGCAGAGGCCCTTCAGGACGCAAAAATGGTGAGGATGATATGTTTCTGGTTTTGGAGTACTTGAGTTGATACCGCCGACGCATAGGTCATTGAACTCAACCCTTCGTCATATGTTGGGTACGAACTGAAGCATGCAGCGCTTCACGCGACACAGCGCTATGATGAAGCAATTGAGGCCTTCAAAATCATGATTATTAATTTGAAATATGCTCGCGACGCGCAGACACGCGGTATGCCCTGAATCACTCATGTGTCAACGTGAAAATAACTCATTCTTTAGAGTTGTGTCGGCAGTATGTCAGTCCATATGAAGTCGGAGACACTATTCAAGAGGCCGCTCGCGCTTACCTGGAGAATGCACCAATTCGTGTACTCAACACCTCCACTGGGCGTTTATGCAATCAACAGGCCCAGATAAACGCTTTCGTGGAAAGCACAGAGCACAAGGAGCTTTTGTCTTCATTGATCAAGCATTCGCACCTCCAATCGCATCGCATAAAAGAAGCGGTTGTGAAGTACTTCTGTTGGGTCATGTTATCGCATAGGTGGGAAAGCAATGAGCCGCTCCTGCGTGACATCGAGGATCAGAGCGTGTATGATTTAGATTCAGTCGGGACCATGGTGAAATTACAGACATTCTGCAAGATTTCTCGGGATGCTGGGTATCGCTGGGCGTGGAGCGATACGTGCTGCATCGACCAGAATAATCATGTCGAGCTCCAACGATCGGTCAACTCCATGTTCGTCTGGTATCGCCATTCAGCACTCACGATCGTCTATTTGTTGGATGTCTCGCCTTCAGCAAAATCGGGCGCATTGGCAAATAGCGTGTGGAATACGCGAGGATGGACTGTTCAGGAGTTCCTGGCTCCTAAGGTCGTTCTCTTCTACCAAAAAGATTGGACCCTATATCTGGACGACCGCTCGTCCAACCACAAGGACTCTGTCACTATCATGCAGGAGTTGGAGAATTCGACAGGCATAGATGCGCAGGCCCTCGTCGCATTCCGTCCAGGGATGTCAGGTGCACGAGAGAAGCTGCAATGGGCGTCAACGCGTCGCACTATGTTGCAGGAAGATGTCGCATACTCATTGTTTGGCATTTTCGGCGTCCACTTATCTGTGATCTACGGCGAGACGAAAAAAAACGCACTCGGTCGGCTCTTGGAGGCGATCGTGGCACAGTCGGGCGACATCACTGCCCTGGACTGGGTCGGAAAACCATCCGAATTCAACAGCTGTCTCCCAGCTGAAATCACCTCGTACAAATATCCACCATGCACGTTGCCATCTCCGCTGTCCGAAGATCAGCTGCAGACATCAGTCTCCTCGCTGAGAGATGTCGTAGCTGTCGAGTTAGCTTCGACATTGTATACCCGTCTTGACAACCTGAGCTCTCCTCGTTTCGCGACCCGCAGGCTGCAACTTCCTTGCATTGCATTTGTTGTCAAGGAAGTCAGACGAAGGCGTAGTCAAGCCCGGGAGACATGTTTCACTTATGATATCAAAGCAGATGGCCTTCAAGACCTGGCAATCGTCTCGGAAGACAAACTGATTCAGTTCTCTCCGACACGCCCCACTCCACAGGCATTCTTGCTCATCCGTCCATGGAATCGCCATGATGTCGGTCTGCCTGACTTTGCAGATGATGCGAAGAGCATGGTCACTTGCTCCGAGCATATGTCTGACTTAGACGAATCGCTCGGTGGATGTTCTGGAGAAAATGAGCCGGTCAATTCGGAGTCTCACTCGCGAGCGTTGAGACTGATCGTGCGCCTTGGACAGCCTTTTGGCGCGTTTTTACTGGCGCAGCAACGAGGTCCCGGGGAGTTCAAGAGGATTGCTTCAGATCACAACATCATAGCGCAAGTCAAGAACACAGCTGCTGTTCATGACATGATGGACATCAGGACGCTAGATATATTGTAGTTGCATGTATTTTGAAGACAGGGAACTCTGATGTGTTTTCATTCGTACCTTGCCAGTATCTTCATGCACAAATACCGTCGTTGTATCATATCGTGTCGTAGATATCGTAGGCTGACTTACAACAGGCAAACCACCAACGCAATTATATCGTGCGTCAGGTGAGCAGCTTAACAGCTCAACTGCGAAACCGCACCCGGCACCCAAAAATTAAATTGTCCTCTGGCAGCAGATATGTTGCAGTGCTCAGAGTAAATCAGACGATGCCGCACAATTGTCATCGAGACTCGAATGAATCACTTCGCTAAAGTAGACAACAACGTGAGAGAGGTATGTGCAAAAGCAAGAAGACTATGCCGGAGCTCGAGAGTAAGTATTAGGATGATATATATACATCTGGTGGCTCGTTCCCATCGCCCGACAACACCACGAACTTCATGTACACCGGGATGAAGAATCCATCATTAACGACTCGTAAATCTGTACAAAACAGAAGTAATACAACATGGTAAAACTACACGCCAATGTGAATAAAAACCATTCTCTGCTCGAGCGGCACTTTCGTCTTCACAGCGTGAGTAGCACGGTTGAGTGCCCAGGCTGCCTTCGTATAGTCCATAATACCACCATCCTCCAAACTCTTGAATATATTCTCGTAGAAAGCTTCAACAATATGTTTTGCGACAGCGTCATCGACCTCCCATAGCGTGCCAACGACGCTCTTGAAACCGGAAAACTGCAGTCCAGCTGCGAGGTGGATGACTTCGTCGGGTGTCTCCTTATCGCCGACGGCAGTATGACACGCCGACAAGAATGCGAATTCAGCGTGCGGAATGTCTTCCTCCATAATATCAAGCAGCGTCAAAGATTCATCTCTCATGACGAAATGAGAATTGTAAGGCTGGTCGTGGTCCTGCTTGCCATGACAGGCAAGGTGAACCCAGGTGTTCTGTTCTAAAGCTTTGAGTGCACCTGCTCGTGTAGCTGCTTCGCCGGAAATAGAAGTATGATTAGCTATCGCGGGGACGAGCTTCCGGACAAGTTCGAGCTCGCTGTCCACAGCTAAGAGCGCCTTGCCTTTCCCGCCACCCGGTTGACCTTGCCCGACCGCCACGAAAGACGGAGTCGCACGTGTCTTCATCAACTGTCTAGATCTGATCAGAGCCGAAAGAGTCGGCGTGTAAGAGCAGATGTAGAGATCTTCCAGGCATGGCTCCTTCCCAGAGCGATCTGCCTTCGTTCGAAAGGGGTGAGCTGCGTGGAGAGGAATGGATGTGAATGTTGCAGTTGGACACAGCCAGATTCGAGACCCGTGCTTTAATTCGAGGGCATGCTCGAGTACGTCAACGATGGGTAGCATGATGTCATCCCATACTGCCCGCAAGTGTACTATTAGGTCCGCCCTCGATTCCGTTGGGCCCATCTTACATGCTTGCGGTATCGCCCTGGCGAAGCGATCCTTGAGATTCTCCAGATCTGCGAGAACAATAGACGGTAAGGGAACATGATAGGGGTCCCCTGATGTCGGTACAATGATGGCGCTGCATAAGTATTTACTCGCAACGAGGATGATAACTGGGCCCTGACGTGCTGCCGCTTGCAAATCTGTGTACGATGGTGGGAGCAGGAATCGTGAGAAACCTTGACAATTATGTATCTCAGCTACCACAGCGTCCCATTGTTCCGTAAGTTTCCTGTACTCTATTGCTGCCCGATCAGCAGCAGCTCTGTCTATGCTGCCGGCGGAACCCTGAGCGTCCGAAAGACATTTCCTGAGCTCCGAGAGCTTGTTGGCTAGGATTGGATTTGTGGACTCGAGGTCTTCGAGTGGAGTCCTCAGGCGAGAGGCCAATGACCACTGTTGGCCACGACCCTGCTCTGCGAGTTCGACTGCGTGTTTGGGATTATCATGGCGTATGGCGCACGATGCTGCATCTACTGGCAGTGACTGCGCACCGTGAAAAGCAGTTGCAGCCTCGCGCCGCGAGATGATTGATGATCGTGTCATCACATGATTGTCGAAAAGCTCCAAGCAAATTTGGTATGCTTCGAGGGCAGAGTCATGTTGATGAATCTCAGCTGCATCAACCCACCGCAAAGTGGTCGAAATGCGATGTGGAAAGCCTTGAGTAGGGTGTCGCGATGCCAGTCTGAAGTTCTCCACAGCGAGTGACAAATCAGCAGAGTTATATTGCGCCCGGTAACGAACCAAATAGGCTTCTTTCAGCCATCTGTAACTGAACCATCTGTCTGGGTGCAGTGAAGGCAGAGCCTCCAATGACTCTTGGCAGAGTCGAATGGCCTCCTCGACATCTTCATTCTCCAGAGTTTGCGTAAAACGAGATCTGAGCGCGGAGCTCAAATTGAACAGAGTTATATGGAAATTTGGATGGCCATGCCCCTGCAACCGAAGCGCTTCGCGATGCAGATCGATAGCCTCGTTAAAATCCTCGCTGACATGCAATTTTCCATATTTGGCGTTGAGTGAGATCGCGAGGTTGGAAAGTGTGGTGCCGCGACGTGGATGCCCCAGTGGGCGCAACGCCAGTGCTTCGCGGCGGAGGCTGATAGCTCGCTTGATGTCATCAATGTTACCGTATTTGGTAAAACGGGTGAAGAGAGCGCCCCCTAAGTTGTTCAATGAAATATCACGAGATTCGTGCCCAACAGGGCGGTACAGGAGTAGTGCTTCTTCGCACAAAGAGATAGACTCATTGAGGTCATGTGATTTGCCTTGGTGATCGAAGCGGTAGTCGAGTGAGACGGCCAACTCATTCAAATAGTCACCACGCTGAAGGTGTCCCTCGGAGAGCAGAGAAATGGCTTCACGACCAAGTTGTATGCTCTCATCGATATCGTCAATGCTACCCCGTCGTAGAAAGCGTGTGGATAATGACTGAGAAAGGATTTTGAGAGCGCTTGGACGGTTTTGATGGCCCAGAGGACAGAGCTCGAGTACGACTCGTTGAAAGTGGATGCCTTCATCAGATGAGTCTACTGAAAGACTGTGGACCACAAAATCGATACCACGGTCTACGCCTGTGCTACGAAGGTAGGTACCCTCTGGACAGAGGGGCAGTAGCTTGCTGCACAGCTGCGCAGATTCGCGAATGTAGACAGCAGTAGGCTCCCTACTGTGGTGCCAGTGCAATGCTATAATGAGTTGGCAGAGAGATAATGCATGATCTGGGTGGCCCTGAGGACGCAAGGTAAGGGCGTCGCGGAAGAGAGAAGTCGTAGAGTTAATGTCTTGAAGATCGTTGAGAATATACCCTCGAAGACGTGCGTAAGCTAGGTTGGTGAGAGCCGCTGCATGGCCAGGATGGCCGACCGGGCAGCGGTCTAGAACCAACTGAAAACGTTCTACAGCTTTGTTCAGGTAAGAGACCCTCTTGCGTCTCATGTATCTGGCGAGTCGTACATGACCCGCATCTGTTTCCCGAGCGATCTCGCAGTCTATGAGGGACTACAGTTGGTGTTCCGTCAGCAAAAACGAACAGCCGAGGTCAGTGTGACCCACATCAAAAAGTGTGCCGTTCTGATTGTCGCAAGCATGTACAACAGCGGCCTTCAGCGTGAGGGAAGGGTGGACATCATGAACAGGCGGGAAGGACAGTTCTATCGGATGTGAGTAGATGTGCAGGAATAAGAAGTAGGTTAGTCACCGAATGGCTCATCACCACGATCGAGTAGCTCATCCCACGACGTTTGAAATTTGCCGATGATTTCTCCATTGCCTAGCATTCGGTCAACCTCATAGGACGCCCTGATCTCCACTGATACTGCAGGTGACGCGTGTGATGACCTGTACACCGATAATCAGTTCTCGAATCGCGAAAGTTTCCACGGACTTTACGCGGTCAGAGTATCTCCCCATGTCACAGATTTGTCAGATAATAAGACTCCGATGGATGATTTCCAGTGTGTCCTCGAGTCGAGATCAATGGATATGTAAATGCCTGCAGGAACGCGCGAGGAGGGGACATCGATATTGTTTCCACTGATGACTGAAGTCAGAGCGTGAGTATCACAAAACAGATACAAAGGTGATACAGAGTGACCGACCTTCAAGTCTGATAGATTGGCTTTCTACGCTACCGGGCATGATGTTACGATGAAGCAATGATGAGGATCGAGAATGGGCTGAGTAGTAGGTGGATTAGTGGTAGGACTCAAGACGGGGATAGAGATGATGAGGACTGTGGATGGAATTCGGCTGAGAGGGAGAGGAGAAGAGGTTGAGGGTTCAAGTCATGCTGCACGTGTTGACGGTCGTCGAAGGGCTGTTCAGCAGGATACACGCTGGTATATGGTTACAACAAGCGCGCTGAGAAAGATGGCCAGCTAAGTCTAGTGTTACCAGGAGAGCTTGACATTCCGCAGGTTGAAAAATTGAAATGTAGCATCGAGTACTGTAGAACATCGCGGCAATTACCGCAACAGTCGAAGCGGTGGCGCAGCAATAAGACACGCCTTTTTTGCTACATCAAGCATTGCTGACATGTCGCATTGGGCTAAACAAAGAGACATTAATCGGTCAGCAGCATTTGAAGTCGGCAAGGTCACAAGAGGCGTACTTTGGGGATATGGTTATGTCGTGGATCTTTTGTGTGGTGAGTAGCACCGTGACTACCAGGGTTTTCTGCCCAATTGAACCCGACACACGCAATATTACTAGTAAATATGTAGCACATGTAGCAGGTGGGCGCTTGGTTCTTTTTGGCTCTTTGGACAGACTGCAACTTGCAGTACGTACACAGTGACCGTGACTCACGGCGTGGAGCTCATTTCGCTTCGCACCGTTCGAAAGAGCATGCGTCTGGTACTACCATGCAGTTGCACCACGGTCAATTTGGCGACCAGATATATCATCTACGCAGCTCGTCTTTCATTATCCTTTATACTCCGCTTTTCCACAGTATCGATAAGGCCTATGAATTGCAGACCAAGCACTAATTTTGAAATTCTTAAGCAGTTGATATTTATATATCCGGGCTGAGGTGAATCTTGTTCCTTTCTTCATCCTGGTCACCCATGCAAATATAGCTTTATCTTTAATTCTAATGAAAATAAAATGTTGACGCATTCAAAAACAGATGACTGCCTCCTGGGAGTCCTATGCTACCAATTGGACTGAGAGCCTGAGTGGTATGATAGTCTCGACACAAACACGTATGTCACTAGTACCTCCACGTGGCGGCCGCTCGGTGAATCAGTGGCGATCCATCTCGCCTTCGCTGCGGAATGCAAAGTCTAAGGCTCTGATTTTCAATAGCCTCAAGGCCCCTGAAATTACGTCTTGAAAAGGTAGGTGAATGGTAGAAAATTGGAGGACAAGCCGCCTTCCATTTCGCTCGCCACCAAGAGATTACTCTGCTATTCTTCAGCTCCTGCGCACGCCACATGTATCTTTTCTACTAACAGTAGAAGATTCACCAACTCAGATGTTTCATTGGTAAACGCTATATTATCTGTCCTACAGGCGGTCTGCTTACCCGGTACATCATGACTCCCTTGCCTTTCTTGCATGAGCGGCCCAATTTCGATGCCGCGTTCTAGCTCCGGGCACCTCACAACTACAACCGCACTTTCTCGTTCAAGTCGAAGATAACATGTACCTTGTTGGCCTGCTAGTGTCACAGTCAGTCTTTCGATCGTGCCTCCGTTGTGATCCACGCCGAAAGCGGCTTCCAAGAGGGTATAAAGACCTGTCCAAGCAACACTATCGCTAGGACTCTGCCGCAACTCATCGATAGTTATGAAGCGTGTTGTCCATGTCGTGTCTTCAGCAATGCTAATGATAACCTCCACCGTCGTTGCCTTTGACATCCAGTCGAACAAGAATGTAAGTTTTTGGTACTGTCATGTAGCTTATACCGACGTCCTGATGTTGCGCAGTTGGCTGTGTGAGCACAGTGCTTGCTTTCATCGAATCTCATTGAGAATCATCGCATTGACAGATACTGGGGTCAAAATTCTTACGGAGCGTCCCACCCCGACTACACAGATCACTGGCAGCAGCGCCTTGCACACTACTGCAAGGTCCGTCACACTGTTGCAGATAGGCTCGAGTTGATATTTTGCATCGATTCAGGATAGCGTTATTGATACAATTCACATCGCATTTCTCACCGAGTTCTATGGGGAGGGCGACCTTCCCTCTATAAACCTCAGTAATGTATGCGTTTTGGTTTCTTCTCATGCTTGAATCCCTCATTCATGTGCACATCAAGACTTGTAACAGTGGAAACAGCGCAGAGTTTCCGGGAACGCAGCTCCTCGATTGTTCTTTCATTGCATCAGACATTGAAGAATGCCAAGTTGCTGGCAAGATCATTACTCTCTCGATCGGCGGCGCCACTGGTGGCAGCGTTGTGTTCCAGAATGACATTAAAGCTACTGAATATGCACAGGTTATTTGGGACACTTTCCTAGGCGGAACGAGCTCCACTCGCCCTTTTGGAACTGCGGTGCTTGATGGGTAAGAGCTTCCCCATGCCAGTCTATCTGAATGCGGATTGATCGAGTAATAGCATTGATATGGACATCGAGGGTGGTTCCCAGACGGGATATGCACCGTTTTTGAAGGCACTTCGTAAGTTGATGGATGCCAGTGAGAAGAAGTACGTCGGATCTGATCCACCCTCCTCAACAAACTAACACCATTATAGATTCTATTTAACCGCAGGTGTTTATTCTGCAATAACCAGAATTGTATTTGTTATTAATGATTGCTAGCCCCTCAATGTGTCTTCCCAGACGCGAACTTGGGTGATACGCTGAATGCCGTAGGATTCGATGCTGTCTATGTTCAATTTTGTGAGTGAGCGATCCTGTCGTGAGGAATTTCTGTTATGCAGACAGACAATAATTGGTGTGGCGTTCAAAACTACGACAATCCTGATGTAAGTCAAATCGTGTTCATATGCATCTACTTCTGATCCACAATTGTCAGGCGTGGAACTTCGGCACTTGGTACGCATTGGTTCGCAAACTTCAGTCCCGTATGTAAATATGCGGACAGGGACAATTGGGCGAAGACCGTTTCTCCTAATCGCGATGTAAAGGTATACCTCGGCGCTCCGGCTTCATCGTCAGCCGGATCTGGCTATGTTGATGCTGGGAGGCTGTCAACAATAATCCTAGAGACTATGACCCAATACTCTTCATTTGGTGGCGTCATGCTTTGGGACGCTTCACAGGCATATGGTTTGTGTTTTAGGACTCCTAATCAAGTTTGATGGATAATTTATCTCCTCCAGCGAACAACCGCTACGACGAGTCTGTTAAGAATGCGTTGGTTCAAAGTGAAACGGTCGTTGGTCCGACACCAACGAGCACAACTGCAACGGAGACCTTTACCACTACGTCTCCGACTGCCTCACCTACCTCTTGCACTGGGATGAAATACTGGAAGAAGAGCTCAATTGTACGTGACTAAGTTATCTCCTTTCCTCAACTGCTTATAGCTTCATATAGTACGTCAAGGGCAACCGAGTGAAATATAGGTATGTTGGGTAGCCAACACTTCGCATTCAAATATGACGTTGGTCTCTAGAGGACATCTGTGGATGGCGAAATGGTGGACACGAGATGACGTTCCTGGAGGTGAAATTATCAGTGATTTTCTGGCCTAATGCTGCTTACGCCACTACTCAGGTGATGCAGATGTTTGGGTGGATGAAGGTTCTTGCTAGGATGCAGCGGTACCGCGTCGTGCCTGATAAGAGTTTGCCTATTATGGACCCTTTGCGAAGGTTGGTGAGTGGATGATGATCAGTCCCTTGCCCCTTGGACATTCCGTGATCTAGAAACCTGTTTTTTGCAAGCGGGACACATATTTTCGGAGCTTGGACATACTACTAGTATATGTCAATGATGTTTTCTGTAAACTTTCTTTATATTACTCTTCAATTTCAAATATTCAGAGCCCTCACAACAAAGACTACCCAAGGAGAACAAATAACAATAATAATGATAAATAATGGGCAGGTACACGCTCACGCCGGTTCCGTTTCATTGCCACGTTGCTTAAAACTTGAATGCCGATGATGTTCTCTCTTGTTCTCTACCTACATAGTCAGACGCTTTTTCTGAATTAATAGTGTGTGAAAATACCAGAAAGTACGCAGTTCACCTTCAATGTGGGATTTATTCTACTGTCTACAACGTTACCGCGAAATTCGAATCGCAAAGAAAGTGAAGGGTCGTATATCAATTATAGAGTCAGGGGGTGTTTATGTATGCAGGTACTATGAAGAGCCCTGGCTGATCAGGCCGCAATAGTCATGACGCCTTCGGAAAGCTGCGCCCCTACGGTACCGCTGCGGCCAATTGACGAGGACGGACTGGACGGGTACGGACCTGTATGGACCGTACAGCTCCATACAGTTGCCTTCGCTTCGTCTCGAGGCTATAATTTAAATTAGACTCGCGTCATCGACTATTTATATCAAGTAAATTTTTCGCAGATCAATGTGCTTGAAGTAAATTACCTGAAACTAGATCAAACATCGGGCCCGAAGGATATTAGTAACAGAATATTAAAGAATATTGAGCATGTCTTCAAGGTTGCTTGGAGACACTGCGAAATCCAAACATTTAATCCGAGAGCAACGATCAGGCAAATAAGGTGTACCATGGATTGCTGATCATGACGGAGATCGATAAATGGGGACTTTGGAGCGCACCGAAATTGTGACGCATAATATTCATAATGCATTGAGGGACATAACGTACGTGATACATAATAGCAGACATTAATCATTAGTACATGGTCTCATGACTCGATGGTATACAACTTATCAAAGTTAACTGCGTTTCATAGACCCCCACAGCCCGGTCAGGCTACCCGTGATTCCCGAGCGCTGCACCGGCTTTAAGCTATGAGTACTACTCGCACTGAACCGCGAGGGAGGTGGTGGTCCGCTCTTTTCCCCACTCGTGCTCGAAGGACACAACAGCCGCGTATTCTTCAGTGCCTTCCTCCGCATGAACGGGAAGTGCTCCGTCAAGTGCGTTGTCAGCTGACGGCCGAGTAAATTGCGCAGCTTCGGGGGCTTATTGACGGGATGTACAGATGAATTTCGTTGGGGCTTCTCTGATTCGTGTACGCTGAGGATGCTGACTGTGGTTGCCCCTTTGATGGCGCGTGACTTTTTGCTTTGCAAATCACTCATATCCCTGCCATATACGGCGAGGGACTTGTCAACATCGGCTTCGTCATCGGCTTGGGACAGATTCAGTGAGGAAGTGGAGCTGATGATGCTCTGGGGTGGTGTTTGGCCGAATATCCGGTAGAGGTCTTTGGATCGTTTTGTTTTGCGCAGCGTTAGTCCGCGTGATTTGACTGAGTAGTACGACGAAAATTGGCAAATTGCTTCTAGCTCTGCTTCAGAGAGTGGGTTCCCTGTATGGATATCAGATTTGGAAAGCATGGAGTGGCAGGAAGCACACCTGAGTCGCTGGACTCGTCCGATTCGATATATACAGACCATCCATCCACACTAAATCCGCCGTTAGCCGTCTCGTCGGACCTCGTGATATTGTATACATCGTTCCTCCGCAAGCCAGCCTTTTCAGCCTTCTGGAGGACCTTCTCTACTACTTCAATACTGTCTGCGCAGTCTGCGACATCGATGACATAAGACTGCCCTTCTTCTGGTAGAATGAATTTGACCAGTTTACAACGGAGGTTATGCAGGGATGGCGTGGTGATGCGAGTAGAAGGGGAGGACTTCAACGACGCTGCGGGGTGCGTCCGCGATCTTGATGACGATCCCGAGCGTCGCAAGTTAGACGACCCCGAGCGTCGCAAGTTAGGCGACTCAATGACAGGTAAAAGTGCAGCACTATTCTGACCATGCGGCGTAGGCTCTCGCGTGAGCGCATGCGGACACGGACTCGTTCCAGTCGACGAAGGCCTTGGAGCAAGGTTTACTTCTGTGGGCATAGGCACAAAGGGAGAAGGGACGCTAATGGACGATATATTTCTGGTGTGATCAGGGTTGGCAGCGCATGGCGCTGATATGGATGCAAATGGGCTTGGTGACCGCATCGGAGGTTTCATGTTGGGTGGTGGCGATCGCGGATTTGCAGGGAGGCCAAAGGAAGGGGATGGTGATCGCAGATTTGCAGGGAGGCCGAAAGAAGGGAATGAAGAACGATTGGACTCGGGGTTGGTGGATGGAATGGTTAGCATGCTGGAGACTGCGGATATGGGTACTGGTGTGAGGGGTGAGTTGGCGTGGTCGACTACGTCTTCTTGGCTGGGTGTGCGTATAAGTGGGATGATAAGTTGTTGAAGAGTGCGTGGTTTCGCGCGTGGAGTTGGAGAATCGGGGGGAAGAGGTGGAAATGATGGCCGTGGGGTTGTGTCACTGTTTGGTGTGGTACACTGCGAGGATGAATCGGATTGGGGGAATGGAAAGATGGCGGTTGCATTGCGTATGGTGTCGGCGGATTGGGGTTCTTGGATGATATGAAGGAGATCGAGGAGTCTTGCGCCCGGTGACGGCACCCATATTGGAGAAGGCCTATTGCGCTTGTAAGCGCGAGGCGTTGTTGGAGAGTCCTTGGGACTTGTTGAGGAGTCCCAGGGATTTGTTGAGGAGTCCCAGGGACTCGTTGGCACGTCCATTGAGGGGAAGCGTGAATGCGAGTAATACGTGCCGTTCGTTATGAGGGTCTTCCGTGTCGATTTGACGGGACGTATTCCAGTGTGCACGATGGCAGACACCGAATGACTCGCATCCGGTTGTGAACATCTGTTCCTCAGAATCCTCACGCCATTAACAATCCGCAGCCTGTCTCCAATGCTGTCAATGCCCATCTCTTTAAGCATGTCCTGGTCTAGCTCCAACAAAATGTCACCACGAATATCATGATATCTAAATGTCTCGACAAGTGTGCCACACTTGATATCTGTGAGCCATTGCGCGATGTGACCGTCATTCCACGTCCGCAAGAAATCCAAGAATGCGGTGCCGGAAGGCGAGTCGAGTATGCTGCGGCTGCAGCTGGCGATACCGGACATGTGTATTATAGGGTATATAGCGGTAGGGGGCGGTTGAGGTGGTGAAGTTGGACAATGTCAAAGCTGCAAACCTACTGAATGCGCTAATGACTGCCGCCAGTGATAGCTAGTGCCATTTTCAGGCGGGAAGCAGTCAGTAAAGCAGAACGGAAATAGTACACACTGCATTGACGCTATTATATGGTTGCGATAAGAATGAAATGTGAAATGACGCCAATTCAACGTGGGTTGTGTTTTGCTGGCAAGCTGTTGTTGCTAATCATAGATGGGATGTTGAGAGCATTCTCGGTCGACAGACAAATTCTACTCGTTAAGTCCTTGCCTACTGGATATTGCGGGAGCCTGTACTATAGGGGATATGTCAATATCTAATGTAAGGATGACCGGACGAGACAACAAGCTTTTGCTGGTAATACATCCGAAATGGACAGCTTCGACAAAAAAGGCACTTGTTTTGGCTTATTTGGCCACCAGACCCTCAATCACCCTCGCGACAACAGCATGAATAAATGTAGGGTACTACTAAATATCGACGTGTTGTTCACTGCACACAGTGTTTCGACGCGCTGCGGCCTGCCTGTGCTTTCCTGTGCCAGCCCTATCTTATTGCACTAGGTATGTGAGCAATCAACATGTATATACACGAGTCTGACGTGGGTGTACTACTAGTGGATTGCAATTTGGAACATGAAAGTGTTGAACATCTAGTCACCAGCCTAGTGACCCCATGGATGTTATGTGACTCTCTACATGCAGCGCCTGCGCTTGCGATAACAATCTGACTGCTACTAGGCATCTACACATGAACTAGTGAATATGATGCGGAGGAGTTCGACCATGCCTTTACTAGTAAGTAAGTCACTACGACAACTTTATTTACATATCAAAGTACTGGGTATGCATCTTTCTCTCTATCTGGGCTCGCAAGATCAAATTGATACGCGTATGGCCCTGTGTGGCCTCAAAATTGCTCACCCAGTCCAGCGGGACTCCACGAACTCCTTGTGATCAAGGACAAAGGATCCACAAGTCATACATTTTTATGAACCGCCGATGGCACGGTGTGTTTCGTCGCCTCGTATCTACATTTTCTGAGACGACAGTCATGACTTGGGTTTCGCATTCCACAGGGCATATTCTGACCAGGGGAAACTATCGAACACGAATGTTTCTATCTGTGTTCTCTTGCCTTCTGCAGCCTCTCAGGGCCTCTCCCTGTGCCCGAACGCGGTACGTTCGGCCCATTGTAGTAATTCTAATGTCTCGCGACACCATACCATGCACCCATAGAAGCCTCTCTCCTCCCCCCACCGTAAAACAATGATATTCAGTGGCACTCGAGCCCCCCGTTCACTCCTGTTCCCCCCCTGCCGACCGTCGTATCTGCAGCCCGTGCCTCACTTCCAAGAGCGTCCTATCTATCCTATCTATTCACAGCTGCTTGTTTAACTCCTACCATTTCCACCTTTCGCGATTGTCTATCTAAGAGTACATACTCGCATTGGCCTCATTCTATTTGCAATTTCACGAGACCAATAATTGGGAAACATAGCCCGGACAGTCAATAGTACCCGCGCGGGCCTTCTAAGGGGTCTCCCATACTCATACTTCGCTGATAGCCCTACCACCCTAGCGCCTCCTAGCAAACCCGGACAGTACGGAATCCAACTGAGTCTAGCAGTGGTCGGGGGTCTGACAAGTAAATGAGGCTGGAGCGGCTTTGAAACCATCATTTCGGTACCGCATTATCAAAAAAACATATTGCTGTTGTTCCTTGTCATAAATCTGGTGAGATCTGTAGTCTCGATCACAAACGTGTCCCAGAAACAACAAGTTACGGCCAGTTGCAGCTCCGGCGGAACAATTAATGTAGAGATCTTTCAGTAAAATCTAAGTACTCGAGAGAGATGGATAGAGATGGTTGTCAAACTTTGCACAAATTCTCTGACATCGGTTTTTCTCAATTTTTGTTGAAGATGACGCCTGGCAGAGCCAGCGCCCGCCTTGTAGAGGATGGTGAAATTCTGGAAATTTCTAAGGCATTCTCACCATTGATGACTCTCACCTTCGAATGCGCATCAGCCTTCCCAACTTCCTTGATACCATCAACCAGGGCAGCAAATCGTACGGCCTCGAAGTTATTGGGCGCTGCCACGTATTCTCCAGCATTGGGGAAGCTTCTGTACTCAGCCCCATCCTGCCATATCTCACAAATCGAACGAAAGCAGCACACGCCGTGATGTCTGAGTTCGCGCCGGTGCAGAATATAGTCCCCGAGAGATGCTTCGTCATGCTGGAGGCTTAGTAGTAAGCGGTGATATATCATATAACAATATGACTAACACTGTCTTGGTGTGGAGGTTACTAACTTACTGTAAGCCAAGGTAGGAATTGGCTGCGCATCTTTTGCGCCTCTCGCCCATCACCCGCCAACAATTTCTCCCAACGCCCAAGGGCGCGACCGGTCGGACCTAAGCTCTACGTGAGTATCGCACCCCCGTAGTCTCCTCACGATGAAATAATAGGCTGCACGAGTGCCATGAATTTCCGCCAGACGTCGAGACAATGTCACAAAGGCCTTTGCTCGATGCTGCGTATCGGGCACTCGATATTGTATAATCTTTTGGAGTGGCATTGCCGCATTTTGGAGCGTCATACGAAAATACAGTCAATCAACTTCAGTTACACAAGTACACGCAGGTTGTTAAATCATTACTTGATACTCACATAGTGTCCCCGGTCGACCCGATGCAGATAGTACGAGCGGCCTCTGCTGCCCCAGGAGACGTTGCCAGAGCGGTACCGTTGTTCAACGACATCAAATATCGAGATTAACTACCGCAGATATACTCTGCCTCGTAGCATATAGCTCAGTATGCAGGCCTTCCTAGCGTTGTGATAATTTGTTAGTTTATACGTACAAGCACGCTTGATCGTTTAAAAGCGGCATAACAAGAGCGTATGCATGCCTCTGCAGATAACACACGACATTAGTTAATATCAATGTGATTCAGATGACTATCTTGACCGAGGAAAAAATTATGCCACATACTCCATGTGTCCGTGGTGCCACCCCATGCGCTCAATGTATTCTTCCTCCGAGAGCATGTTGATCACCTAAAAGTCGGATCAGCTGATATTCCAGCGACAAAACAGGGAGTTCTGACCTTCATTATATTAGAAATTAAATTATAAGAGTGAATATTAATCATTGTGAAAGATGAGAAACCACCTCCTGAATCAAGGGTTGAGTATTCATTGTCTTGCGCGCCATAATTCGAACAATGGTGGCCCAAGTCACATATGTACCGGTCTTCCTCGACAATTTTGATCAGGCGCGAACTCGCAGCCTTTACCTCAGCCATTAAAGTCTGAAGGGGATGTATCAAAATCACAGGTCGAAAAAAGGAGACATACTCGGATTTAAATTGTATTGATGGCGTCTTTGTTGATAGCCTTTACCAGGAGCGCAAGTACAAAAGCCTGCAATAGAACCTTCTTGCCGATCCCCGTCCCGCCAATCAGCTCCTCCAGTGGTGTCGTATTTTATTTCAGGAGCACTGCTATGTGGTCGTGAGTTCGTTTGTCGAGTGATTCCAGAGCCAGATGAGCTTGCGACCAGAATGCTTCGTCCGGTAGTACTTAGAGAAGGGGTACGTACGGCTTCTATCTGCCGAGAAGAAGTAAGTGATGGAAAGGTGAAGAACATAGTATTAGGAACACCGGATAAACCTGAAAGCATCCTTTACATCTTGTGGGTGTACTCCAAACCACGAATTTCCTTCGGCTTGGGGATCTTGCTCGCTTCACTCTCGTCCGATGCAGATATGCTGCGAAGGACGCGCTTGGAAAATTGCGTGGCATAGAAGGTCTAGAAGACGTCCTCGATGTACCTGAAAAGCACTACCTAAACACACCAATGAGAAATCAACACGGGTCAATAGTAAAGGTGCTTACTACGTGGTTCAAAGCAGCTTCAAGGTCACACTCAGCCGCCTCGTTAAATTGCGAATTAATCCATCCGCGTGCTTGACACGCACTGTGGTGGCTTTGTCGTTGACGAACCCGTTACAGCATTGCGATTGACGAACTCTCTGCACGTCTTATCGAGTGAATTGACGAAGCCGGCCTCTCCGTAGAAACAGTTCCCAAGTACTTGTGACAGACCTCAAGTAGCATGTCGATGTACGCTTTGGGATCCAATGAATCCTCTCCCTCTGATATTTCACCCAAGAGTATCACAACAGCCGCTAGACCCGCCTGCATGGCGTGTTCCTCATATTGCTTTCTCAAAGGCTCCAGGTTGTATGTGTGCAACAACAACGTATGCATCGACTGCAGGTCTGCTTCTTTGTCAAAATTGAGCAACCTTCGGAAGGTCTCCTGGATGAAGTCGGGGTTTGATTGGATCAGCATATGCTCGCGCTTTCTCAAGAGCTTCTTCCACGTGCTAAGGTTCACGTATCAGTCAGCACGGTCCTGCTTCTCCTTCAGGCACTGTCCTGCATCTTTCAGATAGTCGAGTAAGTTGTTGGCCAGGACCTGGCTTGCGATACATCTCTGTTGCATCCAAGAATGGCATCTCTAGATATTGTGACCAAGGGAAATGAATGGATTAACCACAATTTTCACAAGAGCTTGATCAATTGTCTCGCCGTCTCGTTGTCGTTCGATCAATGAGAGAATAGCGCTAAAAAGATTCGTATGCTTGCTCTGCAGGTGGAAAAGGAGAATATTTTTCCACGCAGAAGCGCAGGCTGTCAGAGGCAAAGCATGTCAATGACAGTACGTGTGAAGAGCATGGGGACGCACAGTGTATACCAAAAGTCTTCTTTCCAACCTGGGTTTTCTCGTCGATGGCAGTTGGCGTTGAGGGGCTAGAATTTGGACTGATTTTTTTGACACCTGTCGTGTATCTGTCGGATTCTGTCCCATGCACCTGTGTCAATATTGTAGGAGGGCTTCATCTTGGAGGGTATCAGATTGCTGCCAACCGTAGGCGTTTGGTTGAATTGGTTGATTACTCGTGAGATTGGGAAAAATAGGTAACGTCCATTCATGACTCAAGCTTGGAGCTTGACGTGAGTGCAAAAATATGGGCCCATCGGAGTATGATTGCATCACCAACCCCATAGGCCTAGACCTTTCACTTAGAAAATAGTTGGCGCTTTATTTATTTAACCAAGGAAAACCTCGTGGCTGCCAATGACACTCACTAGTACTCCGGTTCCGAGTCCTTTCACTATCATATGATATTCATCTGGTCGCCTTGACTCTGAAATAGTTGAATACCACGGTATAGAGACTCATCAAATTATCATAGGCAATGTTGGTCATAATAAGGTCCAGTCCCTGCTCGACTAAAGCCCGAATGTGTTGTGTGCATCATGATCATGAGTGTTCCGAAGATGTTGTTAAAGTCGAGTACGTAGTCACGTGCAAAGAGACTCTTCTATTTTTATGTAATAAATAAATAATTTGCTACTTCTGTCTATAACCACAGCTCCAGCCCCTCGCACCCATTCTCTTCCAACCCACAAAGAAAAGCACAAACACTGACAGGCATCGCAAGCCCAAGGTTATTAATATTGAGCAAGACTATAAACAGTCCGACGAATGATAAATCTTGCAAAGCGAATCTGTATTACGTTGAAACGAGTTCGGTCATATGAGCCCGCTGAGCAATCGCATGACTCAAGAAAGATGCGGCTTCGGGCATCTTCTACGACGAAGACTTCGATGACGGCATTGGACGGGACAAGAAAACTCAACGTCTTCTTGCTCGACTTGGCGTCGAAATCACGTGTATGAGATGTTCTTGAACTCCATGTCTGGGTGGGGGCAACTACACAAGATTGTGCGATCTCACTTGAGAGACTCAGAGAGAGTACTTGTGACTTGTCGGAGCCAAGTACGAGAGACACTCCCCAACCTGATTTAGGCAAGTTAGCGCGCGCAGAAGCAAAGCAAAATAACGTTCGTAATCGTCAGCATTGCCGAGTCAACGAAGAATCTTCTTTTGTATCGGAGCGTTCGATCGTACGTCTCTGTACCGCTGCCGTTCTCCTTGTGCGCTTGTCCAAATGATAGTGGCGTTGCAAGGCGCTGCTGGTGGCTCACAACATAGGCACATGTCATGTGGACGTTTATACTGCGTGTCAATACTGTGGCAAAGAATCAGTTGCGAAACCTCGAGAGCTATCAGCACTTCCAATGATATTCGAGACGTCACGCTGTCGTGATGAATTCGCGCTGCAGCTTCCCACTTACTAATGGTGCCGGTGAAGCTTTGCTGGCCGCCATGTGTGAATGAAATCTTTGTGCGCATCCGTAGCTGTCCAACGTTCGTTGTGTGAGTCACCATGAGCACTGCACGTCGCTTATGCTCGAGAAGCTGGAGTTTATCGTGACCATGTCGAAGATGGCGAACTGAAATTCAGTCAAATAACATCACACGCCAAAAACACTCTACCGCCACCCACCATGTTGCCTTGCTAGGACCAGATTTGTTGGCCAACATCCCACTGACAGCGGCCATGCGTACTAACAGGGTGTAGGCCACGTCGATTAGTCCAAGTAGAAAAGGACTTGGCTGTTGACAATTGAAAATGCGGACCTGGAAGGCCGAAATAGAAAGCATGTGTTCCATCAACGGAAGCCGAGGAACCATATAGTAAGTACTTACTTATTTAAGCACACGAGTTATACTTAAGCGCGGGTAAGTAAGTCTCTGGGCAAGCCGTAAAGTAAGTATAGGCGGAGGCGAGGAACGGGCGTGCCGCTCTCGGTTCTCACAATTCCTGCAGCTTGCGGTGTTTGACGACTAGCGCTACCTTACATCCAACCCGTGTTGAGGCAGCATCAACCACTCTCCCTCACACCGGTGGATTGCCAATTAGTGTAATGGTGGCAGAACGATCTAGTTCTGCTGGCGGCGAAAAGGTGCACTTGGACAACTCTATAAACAACTCTGTTTGGCATGAGTCGACCTTTTTCGATTCGCAACGTGAAGATCGCATGGTCAGTCCAGCCGAACCCGATGACGACCAAACAGCCCAGTGCATTGACCGCGATGGAGCACGACATTCGACAGTCGCTCAATACATGCAGTCCTCCCAAACACCCAGCACATCCACCTTTGAAACGCCCCTCCTCCCTCCAGATTCACCTCAGTTGAGACAGACGCCCACACACTCCTTATCCCACAACACCACCTTGAACTACATATCCTCTCCCTTGAACCCCAATCTCTCCCATTCCAGACCAGGCTCTCCTTCGACCAATCCGCGGTTTCGGTCGCAGTCGCGCCAAAGCATCCAATTCAACCGTGTCGCTTCGGAGGACTCCCAGGTCCTCACTGCATCCAACATAACCTCGCTTCCTGTTGGTCAGCGCGGTTCAATGATACTCTATCGTCTAGCTGCAGAAGACGACCGCGGTGCATTGACACGACCAAGGCCACTTCCTAACCGGGATTCGGTCCTCAGTACCTCAGGAGATTCCATTTTCTCACTTTCATACGACAGCAAGTATCCTTCTGGTACTTGGCATGCACGTGGCGCTCTCGTACCCTATGTCTATGACCCAACCCTTGATGAGCCAGAAGATGATGACCCTCTTGATGATCCTAATGACGACACATTCCACAGCAATAACTTCCCTTACAGAGGTGTGCTCAATGTTGGAGTGCTTCTCCTCCTCATTTTGGCCCTCCTCAGTCTCTTTATCATCTACCCTGTCCTCAGCTATTACCAAGATCGCGCACAGAAAGATGTGATAACAGGAAATGTTCTCGTCAATGGAACCGGTCAGGTCCCGTTTCTGTGCGTACCATCACTTCGCTGTTCTATTTTCTTTCGTGTGATATCAGCCACCTGACTGACGTTTGTGCCTGCCCAGATTCCAAATGGCCCAACTCATCGATCCTGATACGCCCAGTAGTGCTGCTACCCGGACAGGCTTCGACGGTCTCCCCTACGAGCTAGTCTTCTCGGACGAGTTCAACACACCCAATCGTACATTCTGGCCAGGGGATGATCCTTTTTGGGAAGCCGCAAACATCTGGTACTGGAGTACCAACGACCAGGAGTGGTATGACCCCGCTCAGATAACAACAAGAGATGGGTACCTGAGCATCGTCATGGACCAGATCCCCGAGAACGACTTGCCTTACCGGAGTGGTATGCTCCAGAGTTGGAACAAGTTTTGCTTCACGGGCGGTTATATAGAAGTGTCAATCAGTTTACCAGGCCCAAATCAGGAGACACAGGGTTATGTGAGTGGCTGTGGCGTTGAGCAGGCCTATTAAAGGGAGTAGTTTGTAATGCGTGGTACTAATTAATGGTTTGGTTTAGTGGCCGGGTGCATGGACAATGGGTAATCTTGCACGTCCGGGATACGGAGCGACTACAGACGGTGTATGGCCTTACTCGTGAGTTTAATGGTTTAAACGGCGATTCAAGCATTTACTCTGGTTCAGCTATGACTCCTGTGATGTTGGCACTTTTCCGAACCAGACGGAGCCGGATGGTTCCGGACCAGCTGCTGCTCTTCAGTCAAATGCCTCGAAGTCCAAGTACAATTATGAGCTATCATGGCTGTCGGGACAGCGCCTCTCGTAAGTCATACCCGACTTCACAGATGCTTATATGTGCCCCTCCTTACTGGCGCACATACTTACCATTGGACGCACACACCACTGACACTCTACCCAGGTCATGCACCTGCCCAGGAGAAGACCATCCCGGGCCATCCGTGAATGTCGGCCGTGGTGCCCCAGAAATCGATATTCTCGAGGTCGAGCATAACAAGCTTGGCGCAGGGCAGGTCGTCTCGCAGTCCGGCCAGTTCGCGCCCTTCTCGCACGACTACAACTACCTCAATGACACCCAGGATGAGTGGTATATCAACACGCCTGATATCACCAATGCGAATAGTTATCGAGGGAGTCCGGTGTGAGTGCCATTTTCATTGTGTTTTGTGGTTTTGTAGTTTCTTGCTTCCGACAATTTTCACATGGCTATTGTTGCTTTAGAGACTAACACCCCTCTTCTGCCACCAGCCAGCAAGCAGTATCGGCTTTAACACTTCTTTCCGATAATATTTTCCAAGAATCTGGCGCGCAGTTCACGACACTCGGTAAGCAATTTCGGGATCTCCACCTCTTGGTTGTCTGACGTTATGCATAGGCTTCGAGTATTGGTCGGATCCCTCAAATCCCTCAGATGGGTATATCACATGGCAGACCGCCGGCGTCGAGTCCGCGCGTCTTGGTGCTGCAGCCCTCGGGCCCGATCCTTTGCCAGCTGGCACGGGCGTATCGCAGCGACTGATCTCTGTAGAACCAATGGTGTGTACTCATTTTCCTCCGTTTCGTTCCGCCTGACGTATCCAATCTACTAGTCCATCATCCTCAACTTGGGCATATCACGTGTGTTTAGTTTTCTTCCTCGTAGAAATGTCCCCTGACGTCCTTTCTAGCGGATTGGCAGACGATTGATCTAAGCACGATGATCTTCCCTGCTGAGATGCTCGTCGACTACGTTCGTGTGTACCAGCGGAAAGGGCAAACGAATGTTGGGTGCAGCCCCGCAGACTACCCCACGGAGGACTATATCAACCGGCATATGGATTCGTATATGAGTTCGTCGAACTTGCTGACTTTCTGAAGAAGTTACTGATGTATTCCACCGCCAGATCCCAATCTCACGTCGTGGAATTATCCAAGACCAAAAAATGGCTTGGTGGGTTGTCCTTGCGTTTTGGCTAGCGTGGCGGCTCATGTTTCTGCTTTATAGTATTCCGGCGGGTGCTAGGCCGAGCTGTTTCTTGATCCGTCCTCCTGATTCAGCACGACCTAAACTATTCTAACCTTATCTGCTCGTGCAACTATTATACCAGCCAGGGACTATTTCACGGTGTCATCTATCTTATACATTCATCCATTACTTACCACACACTCACTCACGCAACTAAACACTCGCTTGCATAGAATTTTGGAGATGCGAGGTGTTGCACGTCGTCATACATACATCATCTACATTTTTATGGGACGGCTGTTGTCACTGATGCCACGATTGCGCGATGTGGCGGTGGACAGCTACAAGTGACCACCCTCACTAGGGTGAGCTTGTTTAGCCACGCACTTGCAGTGGCGGAGGAATCTCGCATGCTTATCTGGCGAACTAGCGAGGTTCGGAAGTGTCACTCAGGTGCGAATGAACGGAAACGCCCTAACCGCGCTACTCGGGGGGGTGGCGTGCGTGTCAAAAGTAGTATTCCTCAGCAAAGATGATAATCGTATGATACAAGGGTACTTGTTGGATGTAGTGTTGACCAAGACTGCGGCGCCACTTAGAAATACATGCTCGCCTGACTTGTCAGCGCTTCAGCGCTTGATTTCCTTTCTGCTCGTGATTTTCAAATTGACTGCTGACCGCTGATTTCAAAGTAGTTCAGTGATCTCAAAAGTCATCTGCAAATGTATAAACAGCTTGAATTCGGAACGCCGGGGACATCTCGGGTTGGACACTCTGACGGAGAGCTAAAGACCGTAATCGTAATCTGATAAAACACGAGGTGTTCTTGATTGACCTGATCGACACCGATACGGGTGGTGGAGCATGCCGGTATATAGGCCGATTCTCCAATGATTCTGTCGGAAGAGGATCCTCAGGACCCCTCACTTCACGACAAGCGTTTTGATATGGATTGAACCACAGGCACATTGGAAAAGAAGCGGTCGGGTAATGGGACATACTGCCCAGGGCCTGAAAATAGAACGATGGCACCGGAAGAAGTGATTGGGCGCGCAGAGGCACACGGGCAATGACACCGTCACATGGACTGATGATAAGATCAGTGCCTTGGAGTTTTAGTGCCAAGACGCGTGCGTGGTGGTTGTGGGATCCTTTGATTGATCATTATGGGCGCGTGTTCGACAAAATCAAAACAACGGCATGAGAATGATGGTACTGTTCGCTGCGCTGATGGCTAGGCTGAGGAGTGTTACTGCGGTAGAATGCAATGATTAAACACGTCGTTTAGACGATAAAGAGCACGCGGATCATAAAAATGCAAAAAACACATGTATCGGAAGGACTTTGAACAAAAAATGTAACATCAGTCAAATTGAGCTTTTAATACTTACGTAATGACCTCTTTGTAGCAGGTGACAGGAACTGGGAATGGGGGTTGCACATGGCACACCGATAACCTCGACTGCATAAAAGCAACGCCATGACCCAGCCCATACCTCTCGGCTCCGACGTTTTCCTGTCCGCCCTCTCCCACCAGTAACACCGTCCAGGATGGCAGATGATGATCTTGTCGTAGCTACTCAGCATAGCGACCCTGTTTATACCTCGGAGAAAAAGCTCTCTGAGAGCGTAGTCGGTGATTCTCTTGACAACGACTTCGACAGCATCCACGATGGCTTGGAGTTCCCCACTGGGGAGGAGATGCTCACTCTCAGACGTGTATCTGACTCAATTCCATGGAACGCATATCGTGAGTTGTATCTCGCCCAAACCTAGCCCGCTGAAGCCGACATTCATTTCCCAGTCATTGCTGTCGTGGAGCTGGCGGAGCGATTCTCTGTGAGTTCATTTTCTCGTCTGTCATCCCATGAGCGCTCACTTAACATGCTTCTCAGTACTATGGTATGTCACACACCTTGATTGCTATTACATCATGCCAATTTGGAATACGTCGCTTTCAAAGGCTCCAGTGTTGTTTTCGTAAGTAGAACGTTCGTTACTCGCCGATCAATTATTTACACGAATGTCTATGCAGACCAACTACATTCAGCAACCCCTTCCTCCTGGCTCCCGTACGGGTGCAGGTGGTGCACTTGGCCAATCAGGTGCCCTTGGCGCTGGTCAACAAATGTCCACGGGCCTGACTACGTTCTATCAATTCTGGTTCGTCCATCTTCCCATACCACGTCGTCAGCCCCTTGATCACGGTTTCATTTAGGGCTTACATCTGTCCAATTGCCGGCGCCTATATCGCTGACACGTACTGGGGTCGTTACAAGACAATCTGCTGGAGTGTCGTCATTGCCATGTTGGGCCATGTCATAATGATCATCTCTTCAATCCCTGGCATCATCGGCGGCCGTGCATCACTCGGCATTTTTATTCTATCCATGATTGTTACTAGCACCGGCACCGGTGGCTTCAAGTCAAATGTCTCCCCTTTGGTTGCAGAGCAATATCGGATAACAAAATGTTACATTGCTACGACTAGTTCGGGCGAGCGCGTCATTGTTGACCCGGCCATGACCACTACGAGAATCTATATGGTGCGCCGCGTTCAACTCACATTTCAAGCTGCCACTAACACCACTCGCAGTATTTCTACCTTTTTATCAATATTGGCGCTCTCATTGGTCAGATCGGAATGGTTTATGCTGAAAAGGTACGTTTCAAAACACTGACCCTGAATCTTCTGATGCGGTACTCTAGTATGTTGGCTTCTGGCTGGCATTCACATTGCCCACTGTTGTTTTCTGTATCTCCCCTATCGTCCTTTGGTACGGTCGTTCTCGTTATCGCAGATCTCCGCCTCAAGGCTCCGTTCTTCCGGCCTCGCTCCGCATTTGGCGGTATGCCCAACGCGGACGATGGTCGTGGAATCCATACACGACAATCAAAAATCTCACAGCCGATGACTTCTGGGAAAGTGCCAAGCCCTCTAAGCAGGTTGGTGAGAAGCCGAAATGGATGACCTTTGACGACCAGTGGGTTGATGAGGTCCGCCGTGGTTTCAAAGCTTGCGGCGTGTTCGTCTGGTTCCCGCTTTACTGTAAGTTCTCCCTACTCGACCCTCTATCGTTTCTTTTGTAGCTCATTTTGCGCCATACAGGGCTCTGCTACAATCAACTTAACAATAATCTGATTTCACAAGCTGCAACGATGACCACTAACGGCCTACCTAACGACGTTTTGTCCAACCTCGATCCCCTCGCTCTCATCATTTTCATCCCGATATGTGATTTGTTTGTAAGTATCGTCAAGGAACATAATTTCCTTGGTCTCATTATGGCAATCACAGATCTACCCAGCACTCGCACGTGCCGGTATCAAGTTCACTGCTCTGAAGAAAATCACTTGGGGCTTCGGAACGGCAGCTGCATCGATGATCTGGGCCGCCGTTGTGCAGTACTACATTTATAAGACAAACGAATGCGGACACTACGCTGGAACCTGCGTGGACGCAGCCGGGCTCCCAATTGTCTCCCCCCTGAACGTATGGATTCAGAGTGGCTCGTGAGTTCCTTTCCCAAGTTTTCACCCTGTTTGTAAAGAGATGTTAATGGTGCACATATCATAGATATGTGCTGATTGCCTTCTCTGAAATTTTCGCATCGATCACGGGTCTCGAGTATGCATTCACAAAAGCACCGAGGAACATGCGTAGTTTGGTCATGTCTGTGTTCCTGTTCACGAGCGCGGCCTCGGCTGCCATTGGCGAGGCGTTCGTCTGTACGTCCTCGTCGTTTTATCGTCATCTGTGAACGCACACTCACATCCATTTAATTTCACTAGCACTCTCACTGGATCCTCTGCTCGTATGGAACTATGCCATTAGTGCCATCCTTGCAGGTGTTGGTGGCATACTGTTCTGGATCGTCGTTCGTAAGCTCGACAAGGAAGAGGATAATCTCAATAATCTTGCAGATGGGCACTTTGGGAAGGATAAGTGATGTAATGAGTTGATACCTGTGAAGATGTTTATATACCACACCTGGGTGTATTTGGTTTCTGTTTACTTTTCACGCTTTATGATAATTAAATGATATCCTGGTACCGGTTTCGCTTCTGCGATTAGCCTCTGCCTCTCAATCGAGCGTACGAACCCAGAATCTGCAACCGTGTTAATACTGTCATGGGTTAATGTTACTTGAAGATGGGCATCATGCCGGTAGGATAATAGTTGAACTACTTATTGGAAGTTCCGTACAGTAAAACAATACAATATACACATTTGCCGACCGTACCAGCGGTTCATGGTTTACTTCTCAACACCGGAGTTGCTCCCAGTTAACCTATCATAGTGGGCGGTGCCGGGACTGACGACTGGACTCTCCTCATTTCCAGATACAATCAATGCGCTGCGAGAGCCATGCAGTGATACAGTGGGCGTGCTTTGGCTAAGTGGGGTCGCTTCATGATCACCTTGCGGCATTCGCACGGGTAAAGTGCAAAATATGAAGGCAGGCAAGGCCCATATCCATAACATGAGTTCCAGCCCTACTATAGTCCGGAGCCAGACCACGCTAGGTGTTAACACTGCGTGCAACATCGCTTTCGAGGAAATATGTCAGCGACGTGGTATGAAAAAGATGGATCTATGCAGTACTTACCAGCCATGAGGAAAATTATCGACAGGAACAGCGAGACTGACGGCCAAGCGATGAGAAGAAGAATGAGAGTCTGAGACATAGACGAAGCCGTGTTGCTGATAGATCCTGTACCATATCAGGATCTGAGTAAGTAGTGCATATTAGCAGATAGGGACTTGCCTTTCTTGACCATTCCCTGTCGCAGGATTGGTATATTGCTATCACAGCGGTGCCGGTCAGAATGCCACCAAGTGCATGGGAAAATGAGAAGAGTGCAAGGACATATGAAGGTGTGGTGCCATAATCTAGGACTGATGTCATTGGCGGAGGCGTCGTTTAAAAGACAGCAGTCGTGGCCAAAAGTAATCCACACTGAATGATGGCGGTCTAGATGAAGGAGCACGAGCAGGAGAACATGAGTTGGACCTACCGCAACATTACTGTTGTTGATTTATCCTACTAGCTGGCTCATGTGCTTGTCCCATTCTCGGTCGTCGTACTTGGATTTCCAGTGGTGGTCCAAGGACGGTCGGTGAACTGAGATCAGACAAAGAGCTCGAAATAATAACTGAATGAGAGGACCAAAAAGAGGGTGTTGAGATTCTGGGACCTTCCAGTGGGGAGGGAGCGGGAGCGGCACGGTGTTCTCATTGTCAGGCATGGTGGAGGTCGCAGCACATGGGCAGTATCAGTACTAGTACGGGCAAGATTTGTACATATAACTGGAAGAGAAATGAATGTGGCTAATTCCTGCAGGGGATTAAGTAGCCACTAGTGCGCAAATGGGAGAATTTGCGTGACATTTATCGTGTGTAGTTCGGCTCACCATTGCGACAGAACAACGCGCGACCTCAAGCTGCATGTTTTGGAATATACGGCCACAGTCAACTCTTTGCCCTCAGTAATCCTGTCGAGTCTGATATTGTCCGAGCATATTTGGCAAGTTTGTTCGTACCATTCTTTGGTCCAATACGCCATGATCATGCCTGGCAGTGCTACTAACGCTTCTCTTCGTTTTTGGCCCGCCGATTCAGATGCATAGCACCCGTTCCGACTTGAAGCTTTGACAACGTGTATTCGGCGTGCAGCGCACATGAGGTGGGGATAAACAAGCGACAGCCTTCAGCCACCGGGTTGTCCTGGTGGCGGTGGCGCTGGAACAGTTTAGGTAAGAGATCAGCGAGACAAAATGGAAGAGAATATTTGATCAGGCACTGTCAGCATCAAGGCATGCATCATGCATGGCGGCCTCGCTGAATTCGAATCCAACCGTCACGCTGGCGACTGGCTTCCCGAACTCTGAAGCCTGTATACTGGTACCACACGTACCACACCAGCCTTGACGATATGGCGATTTCCTGATCGCTTTCGTGCTTTCAGGCCCCGAATCTCATTATATTCTTGAAAGTAGTCCATGACCAACTGAAGGCATGCAGAAGTACATCTTCTACAGTTGGTTGGTTGTCATTAAATCAGCTTTCACTATACTCACCGCCTCTACCTCTATTGATGATCTGTTTGCGTATCGAATACGACTAATATCAAGACCAAGGGGCCGACCAAAATATTGGCGTTCATATCAGCTACGGACACGTTAAACTGAATCCCTAATCAAGTTCTTGATTCGTCAGTATCAAAGTACGCGCAGCAGGCTGCTGCACCCTGATCACCTCAACAAAAACTTACAAAAACCAGCTCCGGAAGAGGTTCACAACGAAACATATGACCTCTGCGTTCTTGCCAGACGGATTGAGATCGAGGCCATTCGTGCATGTTAATGGTTGTGCTGGAAGCGAACTCGATTGGTCCTGGGCAACTGCAAAGATACGTCACCGTGGCCGGTGAGATCGATCGATCGATATTGTTGGGGGCGAAAGCACATGGCCACCGGGAATTCTGATCCATCTGAACAAGATGGGCGAAGAAGCATAAAAAAGACAATATTGTAGAGCTATCGGCCGCGGAGAGGTCATGTCACTGAAACTTGATGAGTGGCTCATGCGCTGGTGGTCGTGTGCAGGACTGAAGTGTATTATGTCAGCGATGTGAAGCTGGACAAGAGGTCATGGAGGAAGCTGGTTCCATTAGTGTAATCGAAGAAACGATGCCTGTTGGTACTTATTGCAGGAGGTTGACTGAACAAGGAGGAAAGAGTCTTGACTCTTGACTCTTGAAGCACTTTATAAGGCATCCCCTTGGGCGTGGCCACATCGCACGGGGAGGTGATTTCTTTAGAGGCGTTGCGGTTAAGGCCCTCACCTGCACTATAGCTATGCAGGAGTGGGAGGGGTAGGACTGATAATAGGTCCAGCAGCCTGCGCCGACCAATTTTCAGTGTCTTTCCATGCACGCGACATGCTTGATAATTATTGGTGAATGAAGCTTGTTCTTCCGATACTGTGATCGTCAACACCGCTACACCAGCACATAACCCACCCACCATAGCCCACAGCCATATTTGGGGTGCGCACGGTCGGCCCGCCAATAGAGAATGTTTCACCTGAGCGGTAGTAGAATTTTGCGGCTCATTCACGAGCTACGTAGAAAAGTCGCAAGGTTACTTTCCAATTTGAAAGGAAGCAGATTGAACGCAACGAACCTGGCCAAATGCGAGGAGTAATAACAACTGAGGAAGAGGACCAAGGAGAGGATGTCGATATTGAGACCTTCCAATGAGAAACCATGTCGTTAGTAGTTACGGTACTGGTTGGCCAACACGCCACGATCATACCTGACATTAATGTTCCTCAAGGATGACTCGGAGCGGTTCTACTTCGATTTTGGCCCGTCGATTCAAACGCGTAGCACCATTCCGACTTGAAGCTTGAAGCTTTGACAACGTGTATTCGGCGTGCAGCGCATATGAGGTGGGAATAAATAAGCGCCAACCTTAGCAGCCACCGGGTTGTCCTGGTGGCGGTGGTGCAGTGGAACAGTTTAGGTAAGAAAACAAGACGAGACAAAATGGAAGAGAATATTTAAACAGGCACTGTCAGCATCAAGGATCGTGCATCATGCATAATGCATGGCGGCCTGGCTGGATTCGAATTCAACCGTCACGCTGACGACTGACATCCCGAACAGTTCGCAGCCGAACTTTAGAGCCTGTAAGTCATACCAGTTGACGATATGGCGATTTCCTGATCGCATTCGTGCTTTCAGGCCCCGAATCTGATTATATATTCTTGGAAAGTAATGTTCCATAACTTACTGAAGGCATGCAGAAGTACATCTTCTACTGCTGGTTTTCATATCGAACCAGCTTTCACTAGTTATTCACCGTCTCACCTGTGGGCTCGACAAATATGGCCATCCGAGACCCAGAACGTTTCTGACGGTCGATGATCTGTTTGCGCTATAATGCGCTGCGCTAATGACTCGCTGGGCTTTGAGTCAGGTGAAAATTTCGGTGAGCAACCGGCCAGAGTTGAATCTATAGCACGCCATAAGTATACTTATATCGAATACGACTAACACCATCTTCTAGACACCTATCCGAGAAGAACGGACATCCGCTGAAGAACTGTGTATGTAACCGGCGATTGAAATTGGTATTGGTCAGTTGGCACCTCCTTTGCTCACGCTCCCCTGTCATGACTCCCGTATCTGTAGCTTTCAGCACGCATCGCATGATGGGGCTGATGTCTTGCCAACAGCAATGGTTGTCCCTATTTCACGAGTCACACTTCGTTTCGGTTTTGGGGGGAATCGTACCGTTTTCGTAGAGAGAAGCTGGTAGGTTTCGTGACAGAAGTTTATTCCTTCTGAGCTGAAAGGAGCACAAGGATTCTTGGGGCCAGCATAAAAACCTGGAGTGCACGATAGCAGTTCACCATCGAAATCTTGGATCCTGTCTATTCTCTCCCTGACAACTATGGTTGTTGCGGGTTTCTTACGCCTCACACTATCGTCTCTCCTTCTTGGCATTATGACCCACGGAACAGTTGCATTCGACATGTTATCCAACGAGAATGTGAGGCTGTGTATATTTTCCTTGATCCTAACCATTGATCCTTTCTCCATTAGCTGGCCGTGTAAGTGCCATATGTTATCTACGAGGTCAGCCACGAACTTTGGGGTGTAACAGCTACTGGGGTCAGAATTCATACGGAGCCATTAATCCCGACAATACTGCTCACTGGCAGCAGACACTTTCATACTACTGCAAGGTTAATTTCCTTTCATCTAAAGTTCCGAGTCGCCGCTTGACTCTGAGTCTCTCAGGACAATGTTATTGACACCTTTCCCATAGCCTTCCTCGTAGACAGCTATGCGGAAGGTAATCTCCCGTCGATCGATTTAGCGAATGTGGGTAATTCGTGACCTTCGTTCCGGATCGTGCTGACTCTAGGCTCATGAGCAGATCTGCAACTCCGGCAATGCCGACTATTTCCCAGGCACTGGCTTGCTGAATTGCTCTTTTCTTGCCTCGGACATCGAAATGTGCCAGTCGGCGGGAAAGGCAGTTACCATCTCACTTGGTGGCGGATCGGGAAATATCCACTTTCAGAACGACGCTCAGGCCGCTGCTTACGCTAAGACTATATGGAATCTATTTCTGGGTGGAACGAGCAAGACACGTCCCTTTGGATCTGCAATTCTTGACGGGTCAGTTGGTTTTTTTTAGATCTTCAGACTTGTCCTGAACATAGGGTAGAATCGACATGGACATCGAGGGTGGTTCGCAGACAGGCTATGTTTCCTTTTTGACTGCGCTTAGGAAACTTATGAATCGGAGCAAGAAGAAGTGAATTCCATTTCTCTTCTGATATGAGCATTGGTTTATGTATCACTTGTGCAGGTATTATATTACTGCTGGTAAGCCAAAACACTTTCAGTTGACACTCATTTTGTTTTCACATCCGACATTTACTCCAGCGCCACAATGTCCTTACCCAGACGGCTACATCGGAAAGACACTCAATACAGTGGGATTTGATGCAGTATATGTCCAGTTTTGTCCGTCTTTGTCTTAATGGCCCCGCTGTTTTTATGTTTGACCATCACTCACAGACAATAACTATTGCGGTCTGAAGCACTACAACAATCGAAATGTAAGTTACGATGTCTTCTGTCCTGTACCGTATTCCTCAATAGGGTCGTTGAGCACAGGACTGGAACTTTGCCACCTGGTACGTACCGACATGTGTAGTTCGCATCTTACTTCCTAACCCCTATTAGGGACAAGTGGGCAAAAAACGTCTCACCCAATCGTGACGTCAAGGTTTATATCGGCGCGCCCGCGTCATCTGCTGCGGGGTCTGGTTATGTCAACTCCAAGCAAATGACGACAATAATCCAGCAGACTCGGTCTAACTACTCTTCCTTTGGAGGGGTTATGTTATGGGATGTATCAGACGCGCACGGTGCGTCGAACCTACCCTTCTTCACAGCTTTCCATAATTCTACTGCCTCAGCCAATCATCGCTATGACAAAGCAGTCAAACAAGCTTTGAAATCTCACCCATGACGAAGACTGACAGTTATCTTTACTTAACTGCGTACCTCGGTGGTTTCCTCCCATCGCCAGGTACCGCGTCTTATTAGAAATTGTTTGTGTCAATAGGTGTCAATATAGTAAATGGCTCAGTGTGCCTGACTGTTCTAGATCTCTGAAGTATTGTTATAAGTAACTTCAACGTCAGTAGATGTGCTCATACTGCCCTGCATACTGTCAGGATTGTCAAAAATTAGCGGTATGCAATACTTATTACTAGTACTGTATTATATATATCGCCAAAGGTGCGACAGCAGATCCTCAACAGCCTATCTGTGAAGAGTGCGTTCATCGTATCGAGATAAAGAAATTTGTTTTCATGGTATCCATAGTTTTCGTAGATAAGCGATGTCAAAACTAAGGATCACTTTGAAAAGATATGATGTGATATGATACGATACTTAGTTGGATTACAGGCATCCAACCCCAAGCCGCTGCCACGAATAAAGTACAACTGCGCGCGTGATTGATGCTGCAGCGCTAAATCGTCGCTGCCTCCGTCGGAGTCGAAATCGATATCTTCACCATTGGCTTGGAAGTTGGAAGTTTGCAATGAAGTCTCACGATCTTCAAGATCTGAGATTGTTATCACATTTCTCCTCTGGCAGGGTCCAAAATCTCGCTCATGCGATCGTCCAAAAAGATGATCATCTGGTTTGTTGTCTTGAAGCTCGGAAGAAACTGGTCAGGTGGGAGCCTTGTCATAGGCGAGAAATCCGAATCGAATGAGTTCGATGACTCAGAAGGGAACATCTACGGAGGCTTTTACCTAATTCCCGTTTACACCTGTCGTGACCAGCCGCATTATACGACGATGACAAGGAGTGCGGGGGAATAACACAGTATAAAGCCGTTAAATCCCACATGACGCAAGGGGCTGATCACCGAAACTGCGGAGGCGAGACTTTGGCTAAAATTCATTGTTCATATGCGACCTGATCGCTCTAGGTGGACGTCGAGACTTAACTGACAGCAACAGTAAGATTCCATGCCGAACATGTGCCAAAAGTAGGCGACGGCGAACAGTCTCGATGGTCACCTGCCAGTGAGGATCCAAATTCCAATCTTAGCGGATATGTTTGGACGGCGATGTGGTCATCATATGATGATGTACTTACCTGGAGGTGCGCTCCTGTGTGTCTATCCAAATTGTGCCCAATGGACTTTAGAAACTATTCCGACAGAAAATAGTGGTACCTGAGCTGACGATGGCCCATAACAGTGTCGTGCCTAGCATTTACGCGACGTCGTGGGGTGTCCAGTGTCCACACCTTCCGCTAGTGATCGCAAATGCTGAAGTTTGGGTTGAAGGCCTGTGAGGGAATCCTATACAGTTCGCTGTTCTAACTGAGCACTTGAAGAATAAAATTAGCAGTATTGATGAGTCATGTTGTTTGGCGAGGCAAACAAAGATACTTTGAGACTTCTCCTTGAAGCTACGACCAGCTCCCGTCGATTACCGGAACAAAACTAACTTAAGTTGATCTAGGTGCTACTGGTAAGAGCTTCACCCAGCTCACGTGCTCTGAATCTGGCTCGGCCGCCACGACCACGCCGAACCTTTAGGAGCACCTGGTGGTTTGTTGATTGTACCCGTGCACAAGCTAGACCTCCCAGATATACATCGACCACATCAAGTACTGAGCGCCCAGTCAAAGTGTGAAGTCCAAGAAGATTGTTTTGATACTTACTTTGAGTTGCCTCTACTTCCATTATAGGTCCTATCGGAGTATTCCACGGATCTTCTGATACGCATCGGAAGTATTTCGTGGGCAAAGCATGTGCTTCAAAGGTTCGGCTTGTAGTGACTTCGGGTGTGCCAACATGGAAGTTACTAGGCTTGATATACACTCTGACGGCCACTTGGCGGTCCTAATCTAAGTCACGACGTGACGAAGAGGGCCTTGTGGATTTCCTCAGGTACGTCGCCCTTGCCTCATGTATTCTTAGGGGATCTCGCTGGAGAAGAAATCCCTTATCTAAGCACCGTGGAAGTCACTCCTCCAGTGCCGTTGACAAAGGCGCGTCAAGTGCTATATTGTATATTCTTGGATGGTGCAGAAGTAACGAAAATTTAGCAGATGACCCCTATTGGACGCTCACTTGGCTCTAACAAGGCCCTAGTCGTTCATGCTCTTGTTTGGTCGTATCACATGGATAGTGTACCAGAACTCCATATGCATCCCAATGACATGCGACTCAACTCCTGCATGAGCAAGACTCAGCTGCCCCGAATGGTTCAGCTGAGTTGTCCATCGCCGATATGGCAGGCACAATCGTTGCAGTCATACTATCATGAAGCATGACCCCTTCCGTATCAGGTTCGTTGAGACTTCTATCTGCCATCGCATCCGCATTTTGTGCTGCATAAAGAGGAAGCGGTACTGTGCAATAATACGTTGCCGGCCATTGACCCCCGTTCTGTCACTGCTCTACTTCATCAACAGTCGTCCCGATGTTTTCCATATCAAGCCTGACGTGTGTGCTGCTGCTGCATCTCATCACCCGCGCTATTGCGGTGTTCGACATGTCATCAAACCAGAATGTCAGTTAGCCTTCCTCTTGTTTGACGTGTGATTGACAACTTTGACTAGCTGGCTGTGTGAGTGGATTATGAACATAAGACGCATATATCCGTTACCGATGACCTATGGTTGCAGGTACTGGGGTCAGAACTCGTATGGAGCCGTGAATTCCGCCGATACTGCACATTGGCAGCAGACGATCTCTTACTATTGCAATGTTGGCCCTATTCCCATATTATATTGGAAAATTAACCTCAACTCTTTATCGCAGGACAACGTGATCAACACCTTTCCCGTAGCCTTCCTAGACGAGTTTTACTCGACTGGCAATCTCCCGTCCATCAACCTTGCAAACGCAAGTTCTCATTTCTGATTGCCTGTGCCTGTCTAACCGGCTGCAGACTTGCAACACTTCCGATGACCCTGTTTTCCCAGGGACGAACCTCCCCAATTGCTCGTTCCTCGCATCAAGTATTGAGACTTGTCAAGCTGCAGGAAAAATCGTCACGATCTCGTTGGGAGGAGCGACAGGTTCTAACGGCTTTGCAAATGACACTCAAGCAGCAGCATATGCCCAGACTATCTGGGATCTTTTCCTGGGAGGTTCAAGTACCACGCGTCCTTTCGGGTCCGCTGTATTGGACGGGTAATAATGCAACATCTCTCTGAAAAATGTGTGATCTAACTTCAAATCCAGCATTGATATGGACATCGAAGGTGGCTCTCAGACTGGATTTGTATCCTTTTTGAGTGCTCTTCGCAACTTGATGAATGGTGGCAGTAAACCGTACGTCATTCCTCACGCCTTTGATTTTATTTCTAACAGTCCTTACAGGTACTACATCACTGCGGGTTCGATATCTGATGCTTCGCACGACGAGTGTTGCTAATATTGATCTTTCAGCGCCTCAATGTCCTTACCCCGATGCCTACATTGGTGCTACTCTGAACTCGTTTGGATTTGACGCTGTATATGTCCAGTTTTGTGAGTTATATTTTCATTTTAAGTTTCAACTTCTCACACGGTCCTAGATAACAACTATTGCGGTTTGACGAATTACAACAACCCGAATGTAAGCATCCCATAGGTTGATCAATTATCAGCAGCTAATAATGTGAATCGTAGGCCTGGGACTTTGGCACATGGTATATGACCTCTTTTGACTGGCCCAGGTTTTTTTGGCCTTACCAAAGCACAGGGATAACTGGGCAAAGACGGTATCCCCTAATCCAAATGTCAAAGTATACATTGGTGCCCCAGCATCATCGAGTGCAGCTGGATCCGGATATGTCAGCCCATCGACGTTTACCACGATCATCCAGCAAACAATGGCCCAATATTCATCCTTCGGAGGCGTCATGTTGTGGGACGCGTCTCAGGCGTACGGTAAAGCGGTTATGCACTGCTTCTATGCACTTGTGACTTATTTTGCGCCTTCAGCGAATAGCAGATACGATATATCTGTAAAGAATGCACTGACAGGCGGTACTGCCCCTCCGCCGACGACTACGACTACGGCCACATCGACTACGACCACATCGACTACGACTACAACGACTACTACCACGACGAGCACGACGAGCACCAGCAAAACGAGCACGACTAGCACAAGCACAACATCAAGTCCTTCTCCCACAACAACGTCGGGGACTGTATCCTGCGCCGGTGTGGCAGCATGGCAAACCGGTGTTGCTGTGAGTTCATGTATATAATGCGCAATTCTTCGAGTCTAATCACTCTACTTAGTATGTTGGAGGCAACGAAGTCACATATAGGTGCGTGTGCAAGGTGACTTGTATTTATTGGAATTTGACGTATGATATTATGACAGCGGGGACCTCTGGACTGCGAAGTGGTGGTCGGAGAATGATGTTCCGGGCGGTGAGTGAAAGCTTCCGGTGTGACGCTGCTAGTTTCTCTGACACCGGTTGTGATGATCTTTAGGCGCGGCTGGTGACTGGACGTACGATGGCGTGTGCGCATGACCTTTCTGCTTCCGCGCCTTTGTTTTTTTAGATCTGGAGATTTTGTCGGCCGTTGTTAGACTGGCCTAATATTTTCTACCTATGTACAACAAATTTTTATAATATGACGTGTTCTACAATGTACCAATGAATTTCAACATTCCCCGCTATTTGTTGCTGCTCTGGACGCCTTGATGCTCGCATGCATCTCTTTGTCCTTCACGTGTTGGGGTAGAATGTGATCATTCTTTCCCTGTCCCATCCCATCCACCCAATATAGAAATTTGAAACGTTAAGATGGGTGTCATTCACAATAAGCGATAAGCGCTAAGCGCCAAGCTGCTGTACATGCTGTGGGCTGCGTGCTAAACACGCCTTGCCCTCGTCTCGTTGCTGATCACGACGTGCGGCATGATTGTGCCCGACTGATGTGGTCCCATTTTTGCGAAGACTTCTCTCCACTACCCAATTGATACTAGTCTATCTGACTTTATGGAATACGGGAAAGCCCGAACAGATAGGACACATCAAGTTGATGGCCTGGCTGAATAATGAAATAAAGTAGCTGGGGTGTCAAGCGCGAGGGCCACATCTGGGCCAATATCGACAATGGTTCTAGTCTTTCCGCTCGAGTGCGGTCGTCGCTCCTGAAGTTTAACCTTGGAAGTTGAAGCCCTAGTCTCTGGACAGCAGTGCGTCGGCCCGACATGAATTGGGATGTCCAGAAGCTTACACCCGTTTCATGTGAAAGTATCTGTGACAGACTTTGGTAGGCAGCCCCAGTCAGAAAATGGATAAAGGGTTCCGAGGATACCCTCAGTGAGGGGGTTGAAGCATTTACACGTCATCACTGACGGTACCGTTATCTAGTGCTTTGTGTTGTTTATGTAAGCTCAGTTTAGATTGAAAGGTAACTGAAAAAGGAAAGCTTTCTTGGTTTCCCAGCTTACGGTTGCTGTCCTGTCTCATTACCCCTGCGGACTCATACTGCGTGCTGAACACGCCTTCGCCCTTCATCTCATTTCTGACCGTGCTTTCATTCTTACTAGACTTTGTAACCCTAATGTCGTTTCTTCTCTAATTTCTTTCTTCTACTACCCGTTCCATACTACTCCAATACCATAACCCTCCCTTACCATGTCCAATGACATACAGAAGGCCGACCAGATAGCACACAGATTCTACACAAAGCTTTGTCTCGTCGTCTCAAATGCTAGGGCCACTTCTGAGCTAAAGTCTCAGTCAAAGGTCGACAAATGGGTATGTAACTCCTTCAGGTCGACAACAATGAGCTAACCTCCTTCCAGTTTAACCTTGAAACACCAGACTCTGACCTCTTCAAGGACCATCTGCGTACATACAAGGCAGTATCTACTGCACCTGCGCCACCTCAGTTTGAACTCCAGGTCCTGCTTTCCGTTCCAGACCTCGTCACTAATCAAGTCTTGGTCCACCTTGCACATGATTCCTCTCGCTCGCGCGTCGACCCCACTCCAAAGCACATCGTACTCGAGAATTGGTTGCTCAATTTTACTCCTAGCTTTTCAGAAGCTCCTGGTGACAGTGACGCCGACAGTGTAGCGCCATCTACCATTTACAAACATGGAATACCTCTCTTCCGTAGTATCTACAGTCTACTTCGTATTCTTCCCTCCTGGAAGCTTTACAAGAAGCTTAGGAGGCGCACAAGCAATGCATACCGGAACGGTAACCTAAGTATCCATCTGCGCGTCAAGGGCCTCGACGACGGCGTTAGCGCGACTGACATCCTCGATTTCGGTAAGTCACGTTACCTTTAAACCTCGTGGCTTCATCTCATTTCATCACATTCATTTCCGTCCAATGAAGACACGCCCCCTGCACCCAATGCTACCCCTCTACAGCACCAAACACATCTCTTCCCTGCTATTCCACACCCCACGGGTACACTCTCCCTTTCTATCAATTACCTCTCTTCTCCCAACTTCCAGCTCGACGAACTCGAGTCTCTCCTCTCCTCCCGTTTCCTCTCTCTTGATGAAGGGCCGGAGTTTACCCCTACCCTTGCGAAGAACCAGCAGCGTGATTCCTTAACCGGTCTTCCAGGAAGTCTATCAATGCGCCCATCTCTGCCAAAGTCACCGCCGTCGTCCTCGATCGCAGATCGTTTTGTTCTCCCCGCCGCAAATTCTCACTCACGTACAAACTCCATGCCAGCCAGCCAGAGCCCACGCTTGGGTGGTTTCCCCATGAGTCGTACCTCCACTGGTGCCGGGATCACTGCAGGATCCACGTCTGCCCTCTCGATCGCCTCCTCACGTCAAGACTCGAGTACCGCTTGGTCCAAGGAAGAAACGGGTCACTTTTCGGGTGTTTCCGCTGCTGCACGCGTGAGATTGGAGAGTATGGGAGGGAGGAGTAGTAGTGCTGTCAGTACCATCATCTGATTCTATTCGTCGGTGACTGACGTGTCTTCAGGACCTTCCCTCTGCCCCGGGGCCACTTGCGATTCGAAGACCGGGTATCAACCCGGTCCATCCATTCAAGACATCCACGCTGTCGTCTGGCTCTCCGTCCCTCCACTCACCTTCGCCTTCTCTACGTCAACCGTCGCCACTCGCCGCAGGCAATCCATCACTGCCTGCTCGCCCTGTCCCAACGTCGCCGAACTCCTCTCGTGTTCCCCACTCCTCGATTGGATTTGGCAGGCAATCACCCAGTAGCATCGGAGGCCGGTCAGAAGGCGACGACACATCTCCGAAGATTCCAGCCAGGAAACGTTATTCCAGCAGTTTTGGACATCGCTACGCTGCAGCAGGAGGTGGGGGGAGTGTCGGAAGTACAGGAAGCGGGGAACGAGCAGAGGTGAGCGACCTCGTTGCCTTATTATACATTATCCCTCACATTGCATATCGACCTAACTGGTATTGCATTGCGTTGCACGTTGCTTCATTTTTCATCATTGTTTCATTGTTTATTTATAGACGGAACGTAGTGCTGATAACGTTCCTGTGCAGAGCACCTCCTTCCTTGGTGTACCCACTGATGATGATGAGATATCCATCTTTGTCAAGGATATTGATGCGCGGAAGCCACTTAACATCCAACGCCAACCTTTGCCCGCGTCTGCGCAGGGCCCACCCACTACGCCCTCGCATACTAAATCCGACTCCACGGGTTCCGCGGGTCCGATGTTGACGCAACAATCAGAAGTCGACGAACGTTTGCGTCACATGAACGAAATGTTCCTTGCGAGCTTGGAGGGACTTGGTGGCAGTGGCGGCCGGAGACGAGGCAGTATGGGTGGAGATTCAGCGGGCGGTAGCCCTATTTCGAGTTCGAGTGGACATGGAGAAGGAGAGACCAGAGGTATGAGACGTGCAGAGGGTGTGGGGACCCGGCGGGATACATCAATGCCGAGACTTGGCTCCTTACGCAGCATGAGTGCCAACGACATAGCTTCGAGTGGCGGGTCTGCAGAAGTGATGGGGAAGTTGGAGCTCGATGAGGAGCCGAGGGCGCGAAGAGTGGGCCCTCGCTGACGCATGTATGTGATGTGATCTCTTGGTCATATGACTGACTTGCGGGGGTGGGGTGGGGTCGGCTTTGCGTTTTCTGTTTTCTGCAAGCCGTGTGGATCAGAAGAGTTACCGGGCGAGTCTGCTGATTTTTTTCATGGCATCGTCCTCGTTGTTATATTATCTTCACGCATTTTTTTAGCCATTTGCTTCATTAGCTATCGTTCATGCATACCCGAACTCTCGTCTTTATCATATGCATAAGTTCTATACGCAAGGTTGACTGGATCCACGAATGACATGTATTCATGACTTGGTCTGTGTCTGGGAGTTTATTGAGTTCCAACTTCCAACGGCTGCCTGGCGCTATTAGCTAATCATATTTTGGCGAGGAGTTGAGTTGATTCAATGATTGCCTCTGCCAGGCGGTTGATCGTTAACACGTCACATTTTCGTATGACCGAAAACTGCACTCGAAAGTTTCCGCGCTCCTAGGCTGGTCACGTACCAGTCAACTTTTTTTTGTAACAAACTTGCAGGCCTGCGCTATAGCGTAATTATAAGGTTTTCATGATCATATTTCCGGTGTTGACGGGATTTTTCAAACTAATATGTACAGGGTGCTACCGGCGTTCCTCTAATTTCCCTGTCTCCTGCACGATAATTACCAGCTGGGCTGTATCTCTCGACAAGCCTACTACTAAGTCCACATCAACATCATCTGCGCTGGCTCCAGATTGCATGTTGATTTAATTATAAAGCAAGCTACTGGCGGAGGCTGCAATACGCTGGTCTTCCGAATCCCGGAGTGGCCCTGGCAGCACTTGATGTACGTATATGCATACACCGTATTTGAGTTTACCTGTCCGAAAAGTTAAAGGCAGAGCTTCAAGACCGCATAAACGACGAAACTTGAGCGCCCATGGCATTGCCCCGCTTTTGCTTGATTCCCGGCTGGAGATGAGAAGGTGCGCAGTGTGCAACCCTCGTGTACGAAACCCATTTTTTGCCTCTTCGACCAAATGGAGACGGAGTATTCGTCTGATGATTTCACACTGGCGAAGAGTCTCCAGACCTACACAGTGCGTCTCTTTCTTGTCGATACGAGGGCCTTGATAACAATAGATGATCGATCGTGTACCGCCAGTATATATACAGTGCGTACTCGTCTGAACCGCTCTTCCTTGTCCTGACACAACACAGCGTCGATGGCTACATTTTGGGTGGGCTTGTCTTGACGTGTTTCCGTCTATCCGTGTTTAATTGAACTTATCCAGACCTATGATTATGCTTGTTCACTTCACCAGGAGGTAATGCACTTATGTGTTCATGATAAGCCTACCTTTCCATATTGACCATAACTCACTGGTCAAAGTGGACGTTCTTGCTTCAATCGCGCTGGACTAAGGTGAAAGGTCTTTATATCGTTACACGATTCGTGCCCTTTCTCCTCTTAATCGGCCATCTATATCGTGCGTTCGGCTTCAACACGTATTGTTCCAGCGATTAATTGACATGACATGTTTCAGTGAACTTCATCCCGAATGAGAACCCTGACGTATGTGAACGTGCGGTGGACGGGCCGTATCAACTACTTACTGCGTGACATCGTCAGGAATGCAAGATGTTGGTCAATATTTCCTCATGTACGTTCACATCAAATACATACATTCGTGCCGAGTGCTGCCCTTTCCTCTCACAGGTTTCAGCCTAATATCGCTCTCTTGCTCTGAATGTATCTCTCTCTTCTCTATGACATACACACGTTCTTGATCCCATTCATCCAGGCTTTTTTGTGCTCAGAACATATGCGCTCTGGAAGAACAATAAATTTGTGCTCGCAGCCATGCTGACCGCCTTTCTTGTGAGTCCCATGCCCGCATTGCGCCTGAAACTCGTGGTAGATACATCAGTCAGGTTTTCGTCGTCGCATTCGTAAGTACCACATTGGTCACTACCGCCACCATATCATGTACGCGCTCTCACCCTCCCTTGGAGTTCCATATGCTTTATCTGCTTTTATAGATGCGACCAGCGCGATCCCGGGCATCACAGGTTGCTCGGACAGCGTTGACAACTTCATGCCGTTTCTTCTCTTATTTGCATTTGAACTTGGTCTGTCGCAGGGAGCATGCATATGCAGATACGCACGCTGATCGACGCTCTCCAGGCCTCATGTTACTCACGCTCATACGTGCTATACAGAGTTGGCGCATGACCAGCGGCCCTCTGTACGCCGTCCTGGTGAAGCATAACATATTCTACTATGCATGCGGCCTCTGTGAGTCAGAATATGCATTTTTTCCGTGCTCATCGATGATAATTATTGTTCCGAAGTTTTATCGGGGGTGAACGTTCTTGCATTGCTGCTCCTCCATGTGGGTGAACCACTCAGCCCCTCTATGACCGAACCATTGATATTCCGCAATCCAGTACCAGTACCAGACCATGTTCCAAGAGTACGCGCACTCCCCAGCCTTTTGCGCCTTCCTACTAATAATACCCACAACACATGCAGTTTCCAGATTATCATCCTGACCATTCTTGCCTTGCGCATGCACCTTCATCTCTGGCAAATTGATCAGCACGTACAAGGCTCCGACGTTCTTGTGTCGAACATTGTGTTTATTATTCCTCAGCTCGACATCTCATTTGCGAGTCGTTCGGCGTAAATCCTGATTCAGCGTCGTTTGAGGGAGGTGTGCTTGGTCAGATTCGGGACTCGAGGAGGAATGCATGTTTCTAAAGTTCGTGCGATGGGGTTTTTTGGGTCGACTGCGTGTTGATTTTGATTGCTTGTTGAGATAAAGTGCCCTAGACGTGTTGAAGATTGTCGTCTTTTAATCCAAAACCTCCACAGAATTGCAGGTAACCAGAGGCACTTCCTAGATGTAACAATGACTAAGTCAAACTTTTGGATGAACGCCCATCATATGGTGAATAAGCGGAGACTCTCGTACCAGAGGAGGTAAGAACGCGATACATCGGTGAAATAATAGCACTTCCATGGGGTCTGAATGTAGATCTTGTCATATTAACACACCTCGGCTGTTAGGTGTGGATCATGATGATCACTCACTAGATATTAAGACGCTTCAAGTTGTCTTAGATGAAAATTTGTGACGTGAAACCGCATATAGTGCTAGATATTATTGTCGAAAAATTTACATGTCAGTACTATGTGAGCTTGAGTCGTACCGTACACCTTGCTGTGACGGCCGCCGACATCTCCTGGACCCTGCACACGACCAAAATGTACAATTCGAACTAATGCACTCACGAGAGTCGTCCCAAACTCAAATAATTCATGCATTCCCCGCTGTTCGTAGCGGTGCGCAGTGCAGTACACACTGATAAAGAAGTTTGAAGCTCTGAAGGATGGTGTCAATTTCAAACCTTGAGCAGGGCTTCGAGCGAACTTCTGAATCAAGCGAATGAACAAATCCGCAAATGCCCGATGGGCCCGAATTTCTCAGACTAGTAGTAGCTAGCCTATCGTAGCACAAGCATTTGACAGTCGCAAGCACGCAGCCTCTGAATTTACTAGGAGGTACGACGGTGTGAGGATGAGGCGACAGTGCCTCTGCTAACGTTTCAGAATCGGCTCATACTTCTTCATATGGAGGGCTGAAAGTTAGCAGAACTTTGATAGAGGTTCTTGAAGCTTACTTGTAAGGTTCGTTCTTCTTGCCAACAAATAATCGTTCCTGTTGACTTGACTGAGCCGCACAGCGTACTCAGGGCCGCATGCTGCTTTGTTCGTTCGTCCACCAAGCATGGATCAAATCATTCGGGAAATATACACGGACTATACTGGTACGGCTTGAGTACGGCCTCTTCGTCCAAAAAAGCCCGAGGCTTGTCGCCGCTTGTGGAGGACTTTCAATCCTCAAAATTCAGAAAATCGGTCGTCCTCCTGGCAGTTTTACTACCGTTAGGTCGTTGACGCAGTTACTAATACGAAAACCCAAGTGCCGATCCACAATAATACTTAATACTTGAAGTAAATTGGTGCAAGTTTTATCATTCGATGGCACAAAATTCCGGCCATCAACACACTCGTCGACACACAAGAAGAGAGCCCGTTCAGCGTCAAGGCACTCAACTTCAACATGACTACCACGGTATCCGAGTTATATATTTGGCTACTGCTGATGTCGGACAACTTGCGGATTACAATGAAGCAAGCTCCCACGTTGCAGTACCTGCCAGGCCTGGTATCGCGAGAAGTTCACTGCAAGAAAAGGCCCTTTTCTTGTGCAACGTGATCACTGTTTAGACCGTTGGGAGTGTGCCATCGGTGATTTAAAAGAGACGATTTTCCGTCACCCTCTAACCGCGCAAGGCTCAACGGGCTTTGATGCATGCCATTTCATCGAGAAGCTGTACGTCACTGATTAAAATATCTTTTTGAGTCCGAAGTGCTCATGAGGTGTCTGACAGTGAAATTCGGCACCGGTTATCATAACCAATTCCCTTTGATTGTGATGTTTGATTAGTGACCGGTCACCCAAAGTAAGTCGCGTAATGATTGTGCTGATGGCTAGTCAAGGGTCAAGGGTCTAGGACTAGGACCCTGGTCGGCGCCGGCATTCACCCATACGCCTTGATCTTCTCTATTGTACACAATGACTCGTCCCGTCTCTTCTCTCTCGGTGCTGTTGAAGATAAGAGCTAATTCGTAAAACCTTAGACTGCGTGTTCCCATAGACATGGTCGCAACTTTTTCACTTGCGATGGAGGCTGTAGGTCGGACGTAGAGCCCTGCCGCGTTATTAGAACAATCTCCAAGTCACCCTATCCCATTCCTTTGAGGCGATACACATTGCAGTGCTGGTCTCCACTGCATCACTTCTGGCGCCTCCGGAGAGCCACCTCTAAATTCGGCAATCTCTTCGCACATGGTGCTAAACTACAGCTTCTAGACGAACAAAGTTACAAAACACAGCAAATGAGGTGAAGAAAATCGCTTCCTTCCCGTGCTCGTTTTGATTGTACACAGGTCGCACACAATGCAGGTCGTGACATACCTAGATCGGTGTACGAGAACCAATTAGTCGTTCGAAGTTTCCGTACTCATAAACATTCCGTGAGTGGCGACGTCATTAAATGATTTTCATGACCTGGTAACAAGGTCGGCGATTCAATGGTTACCCCATGTTATACACAGAAGAGGTGAGAAAGACGTATGACACTCAAATGAGATAGGTGGCTACACGTAAAGCATATCAAACACCGACCGAAGTGGTGAAATCGTGCACGACGAAGATAGCGTACCTGTGTTTCCTCCCTTAATAAGTTACCACAAGCACGATTGGAGGTTATCAAAGCCACCCATATCACCACACGATGTCTCAGCCGATGATCATACTTTACGACGTACCATCCCATATTCCGCAACCTTGGGCCCCCAATATCTGGCGGGTACGGTAAGGTATTTCGCTCCAATATATACGTGCGTGCGCTAATATATTTCAGGTTGATACTCAATTTTAAAAGGCTCCCCTATCGTACTGCTTGGGTGGAATTTCCAGACGTCGAGCAAACCCTCCATGGCATTGGGGCTCCACCAACGTCCGTCAGAAATGATGGCCGGCCCGTATTCTCTCTACCAGTCATCGTGGATCCTATCCGGTCGCCCCAGGCTCCCATAGTCCTATCAAATGCACATACCATTTCTGAGTATCTGGAGGTCACATACCCAGGTCAGTATGCCTTTCTATATCCGATCCTTACGTCTGAAACGAATTGCAGCGCGTCAAGTATTTCCAGAAGGATCTCGTGCACTGCAGGCGCTATTTGTGCATTATATCCAAGAGATATTCGCGAAGCCCCTGCTCCCTATTATGGTCCCTCTTAGTCACCAACGTTTACCGGAACGCAGCCAGAGTCATTTTCTCAGCGGGTCGACACCAAGTTATCTTTCCGTTACTCCAGAGCGAGAGCAGGCTTGGAGGGTAGTTCAAGAGCAGTTCGATTTTCTGGCAAATATCCTGGACAAGAACTCGGGCACCGACGGCGATGGTGTGGTCGCCATGGGCCATGAACTCACCTATGCTGACTTCGCCATCGTGTCGGTACTCATTTGGATAGAGAAAGTAGCACCGCATGATGGCTGGGTGAGGATTCGGCAGTGGAATGGAGGGCGGTGGGGTAAATTATGGGAAAGGTGCAAGAGCTGTATGGATGTATTTTAATCGCTGTGATGGGCGTCATCCCTTCTATACCTACTTTGAGTTTTTTTCCCCCTTTGTTCGAGTCTATACTAGTAAAAGTCGATGCATTCGACGAGAGAGGGGGTATGAAAGAGTACACCGCTGACGCCATGCAAATCGGCAGTCTAGTTGATGTATAAATGTATTCCTCTTGGTTGACACAAATAATTCAACTGGTCGACCGCTATAAACATTTAAATTTGGTCTATTCGTCTCCCTCAACTTGAAATATGACATTATCATCGCACAGGCTAACGTTAGTCTTGGAAGCACTTAATGCATTGTCGCTTATTTTTCTCGTTCCTAGTAGGCGTTCCATCCTTGCCTCAGGCTAATTTAAACGGCGAAACTCCTCATGTTGGTCGCCGATTGGAAGGTTGTTTGTGTTTGTTGCTTCCAACTGATGCCGCAGGCATCGTGCTCTACTTGTTTTCGGAGTCCTCCTGGAGATATTTGCATCTCAATGAAGCTAAGAAAACCCTTGCAGCCCTTGCAAGGACATGCAAAACTATTCATGAGCCTGCAATGGACGAGCTTTGGGCTAACATAGATGGTTTAGAACCATCGCTAGGCTGTGTAACGAGGTTACATCCAGTGATTTATCCTCGCACCAAAAAGGTCAGTCCAGAGTCCAGAGTCTAGACTAGTCACACTTTGTTTATTCTTTTGGTTCGTTGGCTCACCAAGCATCTAAACGCAGTACTACCCAGACTCGTCCTCTCAAGGCGTCGAACCGTCATCTGAGCACGAGGCCCGTCAATATTTGCGCCACTCCACACCCGTATCTGCTCATTGAAGATATCACCCGACAAGCATTTTCACCCTTCTCTCGGTCATCCCATCGATGGATGCATCTTCCCGAGTCCTGCAGTCGTGAACCTAGAAGTTCCTCACTCGCAAATACTTGAATTTCTTCCTGTCCCGTACGCTGCGTCATTGTTCTCTATCGTCTATTAATGAAGTCTTGAAATGTATTGCGACTCGTTATGCTGCTTTGGAAGCCTTATCCATCGACTGTGATTGAATCACAGCGGATGAGCTGTTCTTGTTAACTGACAGTGTCCGTCTATGCAAGCGGCTTGAAACTCTGCCTTGTCCGGCGCTCGGCTGGGCAGCATGGGAGCACCTCTTTAACCTCCCTACCCTTATCACAGTCGCGATTGATAAGGAGGTCAGACCGTCAGAGTCCCCCCTCCCCATTGGACCTTAATAATATCAAGTTGGCACCTTTCCTCAACTTCATGACTCTTTGTTTTTTTCGTAGAAACAGCTGAAACCATCGCGGCACTCGTGCAACACTCAGAATTCTCCTCGCTGAAAATATTTGCGATGGTTGTCAGTGCATTGCCTTGGATAGAGGCTGAGCGGCTCTTTCGCGCACTGTCCCAGTGCAAATGCTGGAGTCTTGAACCGAATATTCTCATTGACTCCAAACATCCAGGAATTCAGGAGCCCTCAATCAACTCTTTGACAGCAGTTGCGCAGTTCCTTTGTTTCAAGCTCCAAATCTTGCACCTCCATTGCCACCACCCCGTTCTCCTTAACAACGACATTCTTTTGGAAGCCATGTCAAGTTGGCCGCACATCCGCTCTCTGACACTACATGAGGCATGTCGTTCAGGCACTGTCACATTCCGCGGATTATTCCCAGCGCTCCGTCAGTGTCTCCATTTGCATACCCTGCTTATATCATTGGACACCCACCCTACGAAAATTGGGCTTGGGAGCTGCCTCTATTGCAGATGCTGAAGATGTTGCCGGCATCATTTTCTTCATGCTCCCTTACTTTGACCGAGTTCTCGGTCCCAAACTGGAGTGGCAGAAAGTTAACAAACATCTCGAACATCTTATATCTTCTTCGGTTCCTGGTCGCCATATCGCAGGAGCACCTCGGAGAATTGAGCTCAAGACGATTATCCTGGATCTGCTACGTTGTGATTATCATCGACTATGGTTGCATTCGTTTTCTGCAGAGTACCCGTATCCGTCTCTGCCCGAATGAAACCTGACCTCCTCAACTGCGTGCGCATCTTGGATGTCGAGAGTATGAACAAAGGGGCATCAAATTAGCAATGGTGCAGTGAGAGTGTCTGACAAGGCTTGTACGCCGTCTGTTGGATCTTGTAGCGAGCCGCGAAGTAATCCACGAGGAAGAAGAATGAGCTATGGTGAGGGCTCAGGGATGCAAAAACCAAAGTGGACCATTGACAAACCCAGTAACGACGGGAACGACGGCGCTCCAGTGGTAAACCAGGTGTTACAGCACGCAGTGTGAAACGTAGTCACGTTGCTCACATCTTTGGGTCCTCGCAAAGGTTCTGTGACGAATAGGACTTCGCAAGGACTTCGTAGAGTTATCCCGGTGTTAAGTCGCGCAGTCAACGCAGTCCATTCGCAGTACGATAGGATATTGTGAACTTGTACCCAACAAGATGATCAAACGACACGCATATATGCACCTTAAAACCCGCGTAGCAAGCAGCGACGAAACGAAGACGATAGTTTAGCTGTTTAAACCAAAATTGATGATCAGCAGAGCGGAAGGCTTCAAGGAGCCGATCCAGGGAGCGCCTGGGTCCGAGGTCTGATAATTAATCTGCGGTGATACGTTTGCATCAAGTCGACAAAAAAAATAACCTACGTCAGCTGCAGGGTTGGTGTCAAGCAGTATCTAGAAACAAGCTTCATGGCGGTTTAGAGGAAGAGCGGGTAGTGCTTGGCGGAGCTTGCCAATATTCGGTCTTATTACTTATCGGACCTATACTATAGTAGTACGTATTGTCCCAAGGTCAATAGACCGCTAAAGCACAAGCACCTAAGCTAAGTAAAACCTCAGTCTCGAACTTTTGAGATGTCAAGTCCGTCTTCATCATGTTCGCCCTCTTCATCAGCGGTAACCATTCCAATACCTGGCAAGTCCATTTTGAAGCGTCCTCCACCCGCGCAAACCGGCATCTTCTCTCGAATCAAGGGTTTTCTTCCAACACAATCTCCCGCTTCTGTTACCGACGACATCAAACCTCTCAAGCGTGCCCATTTCATACTTCCCCAACTCGTCACAGTTTACCCTATATCCTCTATCAACCCTCCATCAACACCCACGCTCAAAGATGAGAGGCGGGCAATCGAAGAGAGAGAGGCGGAGAGACGCAGGAGAGTTGTCAGAGGCAACTCTATTGGTCCTAATGAGACGGAAGATTGGTGGAATTTGGAAAAGGTGGAATCGTTTTACAGAGAGTGTTGTGCATCAAGAGAGGAAGAACCGGACCCTGCGATTTCTGCTGCCTTTAAGGTGACAAAATTTACTTGTGGGTTCCAAGAGCACAGTAGGCTAATCTCAGTTGCTGCACTCAACAGCGTGCATCAGGCACGAACCCTCGCTCTGTCGATCTGTCTGGTGTACAATTGACACCTACATCTGCCGCGATCCTCTCTGACGTGTTTACGATCGAGTGGGGTCTTCGAAAGCTCACCCTTCGAGAGTGTGATTTGGATGAATATGTAAGTCGGCTTACCCTGGTTGCCTCTATTGTCCTCACCACAACCTAGAAATTGAAACTTATGCTTCATGCCCTGCTTATACCTGGCACGCTTGTTTTCCTCTCCGTCGCCTCAAACCGTCGCCTCAAAACGCCGGCGTTTAAGGTGCTAGGTTTTTATGCTTCAAAAGTGCGCTATTTCCCCAGATAATAATGCACTGCTCATATATTCCATTGCCAGGCAAAAAGTTTACAATTCCTCGACCTCTCACAAACAAATCTAGACAAGAAGGCAATAGAGTATATCGTAGTCTCATTGACAACAGCACCTGAGCCTGGTTTAATCTCTCTCCGTCTAGACGACTGCTCTCTCAGAGTGCCAGCGCTGGACGTACTTGGTAAGCCATCAACTTTTATACCGCGTCCAATCTCCCTTAAGTCTGGCAGCCCGAGTTATTCGTAATTCATCTCTTCGTAACGTTTCTTTGCGGCATAATCGCATCAATGCAACAGGAGCTGTCGCACTTGCTCTCATGATCCGAGACTACCCAGACGTAGTCCCTACTACTCCCAACTCATCTACCTTTCCTCCACAAGTCTCTTCCCCACCTTCCTCTCCAAATCCTCCTTACGCACATCTACCTCCTCCGTCACCAGTTGCCCGCACAGGACCAGTACTGCCTCCTCCACGCCATCCATCGTCCATGTCTCCTCAAACAACTTACACGCCGTACGTACCTCGTACTCGCCGAGGTGTTGCAGCAGCACAGCCTCCCCCTCTCTCAGCTTCTGGTCAACCCGTCCCCATCATCACATCAAATCCACAGGGAGGTGTCACCACCCGCCATCTTGCACCAAATACCGGGCCTCAACGATTGGAGGGTGGACTCCATCCTAATGGTACAGCCCACAGACATGACGATGGTCCCAGTGCTGCACTCTTGGACAAGGTGCGCGCTCTCGATGCGTTGCCAAGGCTTGGAGCTCTCCGCACGTTGGATTTGCGAGGCAACGACCTTCGCGTGAGTACATTTCTGGAGTATGGTATTATCTATTGATGACGTCGGCATAGAATGGTGTTACTTATCTGGCACAAGTACTCAAACGAAACAGGACGCTCAAGGTCCTGAACTTGAGCGAAAACAAGCTGGATGTTCAGTGCTTAGTGTCAATTGCCGAGGCGCTGGTAAGCGTTTAGAGTCTTTGACTGGTCGTCAATTTTAACAGGACCTGCTAGAAATACAATCTTTGCTTAGAAACTTTGGACCTCAGTCGGAATCCCTGCTCTGGTCCTGGTCTCGAAGGCGTGCGTTGATAACTCGCTGCATATGATGCCTAGACTGAATTGTATTTAGATTCAATCGCTCCGAACGGCCTTCACATTGAATAACGCTCTCAAGCGCCTATTTCTCTCCTCTACCAACATGACTTCACAAGGCGCTATCGCGCTCGCAGAGTTCCTCCCTGAATCAAACTCCTTGCTCCACCTTGATCTCACGGTCAATAACTTGGACATCGCTGCCATTATGGCGCTTAGCTCGGGACTGAAGGCCAATCACACGATGAGGTGTCTCGATGTCAATATACCTCCAGATGACGAGGAATTTGCCAAGTGAGTGCTTAGTAATCTGTACAGTACGTTTCTTGAATATGACCTCACACAGAATGTGTCGCGAAATTCTCAACACTTGTATCCGGAATACGGAGGAAGCGGAAAAAGCGGCACATGTTTCTGATGGAATTCGTAGTCCGGCGAGCAATAGAGGACTCGGTAAGGGTGTATGGAACATGATCCAGGAAAGCGAGCTTGCGAAGTCGATACGTCAAGGTGGCGGACTCAAGGTAGATGAATGTTCCCCATACATGATCAGCCTACTCACGATTCTGAAGAATAATACTGAGATTGTATCAAGAGCGTATGCGCTGCTATCTCAAATTCAGAACTCGACGAATAGCCCAAGGTCTATTTCAGTTACATCCTCTGGCGCATCCTCCCCGACCGTCGTGGCACCCGCGGACCAAGACCTCGTTCAGCAAGCCAAGGCCACGGTTGATGACATTACAGAAAAAGTGCAGACTGCGACAGACATCGTCCTGCTCGAAGAGCTGTTGGGCCTCTGCGATAAACTGAACAGTGCTATCACACAGTTGTCATTGAATCCTTCAAGCAAATCACTACTTCATGGTCTTGCGTTAGACATTCCCAGCGGGGTCGTCGGTTCCGCTGATGGAGATACTCTACACGAGAGCCCTGCAGATCTGTCAGAGGATGAAGCACCACTGACTCCGAAGGTAGATAAAGGAAAAGGTCGAGCAGAACCAGAGCCGGAGGAACCGGAGAAAGTGTTGAGTCCCACTTTCATGATAACCGAATCCGAGGACGAGGATGAAGACGACAACAGATTCTTGGTCGAGGAGGACCAAATTGGTGTCCCTTCTCCTGTGGTTAGGTGTGTTATTATGCGAGTGAAGTATCCGCATGCTCTGATGATGTCTGAAGGTCGAAAATTTGGGTTGAAGAAGAAGGGGAAATTTTCCGAAAAGGCGCTGTCCTTCTCGGACCTGAGGAGATGGAAGGAGAGTATGCTGGCGAAGACCTCCGTCGTGAGGTGAGTGTATTGGTTGTTCAGTTCTGCGCATAATTTGAACACTGCTGCAGTTGTTGGAAGCGATGGTCGAACGGGCTCCTCCTCGCGGAATCATCGATGAATTTGGCATGGATCTAGACGTGATTGTGCCTGAAACAGTTTCTCCTCCACCAGAGGAACCTCTGCGGCCGCCACCACGCCCATACATCTCCCGCACTCGTTCCACATCTTCCAATGGATCAACGGGAGACCTACATTCCCCCAATTCGCCTACCAACTCGATGGCTGCTGCGAAAAGCCCCATTTCGCCAGCATCACCAGCCTCACGGGCATTTCCAGGAAGCTTCTCATCAAGCTCCCCTGCCGAGCCTCGATAAGGCCTTGTGCCCTTCGTACACCATTTATTTCACTACTTTGACTATTCCATACGGACACGCCATATACCTGTCATCCATATTAGTTGTAAGATGTGAAATATCTATCGTTCAAAGATATTATTTTGCGTTTGCCTGCTGGGAATCACCGTATATTATCTTAAAATTGTGCATTTAATGTGACCAGAACGTACGAGTTGGAGCCCCTGACAGGCGCCGTAGCAACGTTATGCTTGGGTTCGCTTAAGCAATCTCTCCAATTATATAACTCTACCTACCCAAGCACTATGGCCTCCGAAGAGCTTCAAGCTCCAAGGCGATCCTCGAGAATTTCAGGGCAAGGAAAAGTCGAGACTCCTGCGCTTGCTAAGAAACCGAGAAAACCCTCAAAAGCGGGGACAAAAAGGGCAGCCGAAGAGGTTGGCAGCGACGAAAAGTACAAAAAAGTGCGCCATTTGAAGCCAAATTCTCTTTTTCTGAGTCTGACTGTAGCACATTCAAGGCCAAAGCTAATGAAGATGAAACGGTCGAGGAGAATCATGATGATGTAGATGCAGATCTAGTAGGGCCCATCGACATTGGCGACATTCTCCCCTCGATGACCCTCAAAAACGAGAAAGGCGAAGATGTGGATACTGGTTCGATAGCAGCAGAGAAGGGCGTCGTTCTCTTTCTTGTCCCGAAGGCTGACACGCGTAGGTTTTTGTGTCTATCTCGATGTTCATCTTTGCAACGTTTTTTCTTCTAGCTGGATGCACTGCGCAAGCATGTGGCTTCCGCGACATATGGCAAGAATTTGCCTCGCTTGATTATGATGTTTATGGAGTCAGTGCCGACTCCTCAGCTGCTCAGAATAAATGGCAAACCAAGGTGCGCTTGCCATACATTTATGCAAACGACAACTTGACAACTGAAAATGATCCTGAATTCAGAAGCAACTCCCATACCCACTCATTTCTGATCCAAAGAGGTTGTTGATAGGCGTTCTTGGGGCTGGCGATGGAAATAAGACGAAACGTAGTCATTTCGTGTTTGAGAAAGGTGGCAAGCTTTTGGACAGGAAAATGCCTGTGAAGCCGGCAGACAGGTGCGTTTTTATGTCTACTGTATTTTATTTTCATTCGTTGATGTGACATACGTCAGTCCTCGTCTTGCATTGGAGTTTATCAAGGGCCTGAGCGAATAGGTCGCGAATATGGTCTCTCGATCAAGTCGATAGATTCCATGTAATCCATCTGATCTTGTGTTGTTTTCAAAATTTTGTACACCACTTACACATTGCAATTTCTCGTTATGACAAGCACTGACACTGGCCGGTCTAAGGTCTTACTCATTCCCGGGACGCTAAGAAGTTGTCCCAGGATGAACCGCTGCGTCTCATCCGAGTCGACCGCACTTGCCAGCACGATGATACCGGAAAGAAGTTATTATCACCACCTGCTAAACTGGTGCTGGTTATAACGCAGCACCTCGCTGCTAGTTACCTTCACCGCTTTCCAAGTCTGTCGATAGATGGTAAGCTTCTCAATATCTTGAGTACTACCAATTGTTCGTTCCCTGCAGTATATTACGCATAGTGAGCAGTCGTTCTTTTTCTGACTCCCCGATGACTCTAAATATCTGTCAGGCCTGAGGTCGACGCACCACTATACACCTTGTAAATTGCGTGCCAAGTGATTTGGAAGGGACGGCGTCAGCATCTGTCAGTAGGTCGCCGAACGCCGAACGCAACCATGGCATCGGATGACCATCAGGTGGTCTAGTCCAACATCAACTTGAAGCTCATCCCATACTGCCTTCCAGTACTGCACATATAATTGTGACAAAAGAAGATCTCATTGCAATAAAATGGGGTTTGCATCAAGCAGGAAGTGAACTGCATCATGACGAAACCTGGCAAGGATGCCTCCCGTGAATTGAATAAATCTCCATACATAAATACACGAATACTACATAGGGTACGGTAAGTTGCTTTGTGTGCGACATAAAAATGTCAGTAAGGAGAGCCTTCCGGCCGCTGTGGTACTGTAGTTTTCCTGCTCCTGAGTAAGCGTGGTTAATCGGAAGTGGGCTGGGATGACCGAATTGGGTTGGAAGGTCGATGAATAAGGGGTGCTATTAATTACAGCATCCGTCTGTGTTTGCTTGGGGAGACGGCTGTGAGAAGGGGTTTATCTACCAGTGGTCGGACTTCCTGATGAGAATGATGCTGTACGCCATCATCACGAAGACGACCAGCATCACAGTACTAACAATAGCCCTGGAAGATGTATCCCCAGGACTCCACCAATTGACAGAGAACGCTGCGAAAAAGAAGACCATGCTAACGCAGTTGAATCAAGACGTCGGTTTATCACACAGCACGGACTCACCCCCAGATGAGCAACGCTTTTGGCAGGCTGTAACCGATGGCCAACTTCTCAAGCCCGTGCTCTCTATCATGAAGTCTTGACATAAATGTTGCCTGATCAAATGATCGTAAGATGCATCGTGGTCACGCAGCGTTGTTACCGACCGTGCGGAAGTTAGCACCTTGACCCATGGCTCGATTGTGTGAGACAAGCAACAAGCCAAGGATCATGCTGCCCATGCTCGCCACAAGAGACATATAGCTTGCCACCTGAGTGGGAGATCTACCACTCACGTCGACACTGTTGATAGCGAGAAACCCAACATTGGCATTGAGCAAAACAGTGGCCTGGTTCAACATTAATCATATGCAATTTACCAGAATAAAAACAGTGAATTTACCAAGAGATTGGAGTCCTGGAGCTGCCCGTTCAATTTTGAACAGAATAGATTCCACCGTGTCATGCTAATAATGTCGTCGACAAAAATCTTGTGCAGTTCTTGGATGTGGGTCATGGGGTCAAAGAACAGAAGGGGTGCAAGAATGACCATCAACGGAGATCGTTGATATTTCCAACCATGAACCGTCTGTTCAGACGCAAGTCTCACGCAGTCTTCACCATGATAATTCATAAAGTGATTGTTAACTTCAAAATGACCGTAAATCATGGTTAGATACATAAACGGGAGAGCACTGACTGAATATACACATGATGCGGCCTCAAATGATGATCAACATCAGGAATAGATCGAAGTCAGGTTCAAGCCTCACCAATGACAATGGCAGCATGACCTCGTTGCATACTCTGGTCCGCAGGGGGAGTGGGATGGACTTCGGAAAATGGGATTAGCACATGGCTTCTGCGAGGAGGTATCAAGGTAGCATACCCTTGATTCCGTCGACCACGGAAAGGTGATCCTTGAGTTCGGTGGCATCAAATGCTGAAGAAGACTGCGACGATGTTAAGTGATCTGCTTATTGCCACCGTATGCATCACATCAAGCTATCAGACCTTGGGAGAGTACTGACCACATGTCGCATGTATCAACATATCCTTGAGCTCATCGACAATGTTTTGTGTAACAGGGCATAGGCTAGGAAAGTAATCCCAATGTCTCCTACAGTTGGATGTTAATTTACCTGCATAAAGCCTAGAGTTTCATTAGGAATGAGACAGTGAGGTAAAGATATCGTGCGAACCTTTTGCTGGAACATACCAGTATTGCGCTTCAATGGCAAGCCCTGGTTATGAAAACAAGGACAAGCCGTCAGATCCAGATCCGCCGAGAACTATTAAACACCCACTTATATGTGAGACACTCTTGATGCCTTTACATAGAGAGGTAACATATTCGGGATTGAAGTCGTCTAGCCAAAAGAGGCACCTATCACGGTGATTGGCGAAATAATAGCAACAAACGACAGAATCGCCATCGTAGACCTTTGGCTCAACCACAAGGTCAACCTGCCTCATGTCGAGCGTGAGGTTCCTTTGCTCAAGGTTCCGCTGGAGTTGATCCAGCAAATACTCCATATAATATTCAATGCGATCACATATATCTCGTTTACGAATATCCATCTCTGTGAATGTCCTCTGCGCGTTAAAGCTCCAACTCAGACCGTCGGTCTTCAATAATTCATGAATTCGACGCACTGTTTCTCGGTTCACAAAATAGCGGGTACCTTCTGGATGCACAACAGTGGTCCATCCTCGGGGAATAGTCATACTTGGAAGAGTTGAGATGCAGTAGCTAAAGGTCAAAACATGACTTACTCATGCGCGGTGAGAGTCATAGCAGGGACAGTGGTGTCGGTAACCACGGGGGCCCTTTGACAAGGTCAGCTCTCGAGTAAAGGCAGGAAAGCAGACTGATTTTTACCTGGGGGATGGCCTTTCATACCTCCTGACATCATCTACAACCATACAGCTTATCAGCAGGCCGTCATGTGGGGTGACCACGGAGCCCGGTAGCCCATTGCCGCTGGGGGGAGCAGTGTAGTATGAATGATTATCGGAACCGGAATCTGGTACCGACACAGCCTGGACAGGCAGATCCAATGGAACAGAGATCGTATTTGGGGATCCGCGGTGCGCGATGGAACTATGGACACTAACCGGGTGAGAATGGACAGGTCCCTTGTGTATTCGATATCCAGCTTGTCGACTTTCCGAACTATTCATTGATCGTGTAAGGGAGCGACCGCTGCCCACCAAAACACGACTGTCGGACGCATGTCGCCCATCCTGGGGGAACGTCCTGCTGTTCACCGAACTCTCTCCCATCTCCAGGGACAGATATAAACTTGACACAGACCCTTGATGAAGGCCGTCCGCTTCCGTGGCACTGGTGTATCCTGTCATTGATGAATTAACTTCCAACGGAGGGATCGCTGTACCCTTTTGTAAAGGTTGTGAAGGTTGTGAATTGGTTCCTGTGTAAGGTTTGTCTGAAGGAGATAGAGGCTCCCCTGCAACTTCCAGCCCTATCTGACAAGGTGGCAGAAGACTCGGGCAAATGGGTGAATCTTCTCCTACGATGTCCTCTTGAGATCGCGGGAGCGCTCCGCTGGGAAAACGAGTTATCAATATTCGATCACCGAAATTTAAATGACCTGCAGCAAAGCGACGCAGTGAAGATAAGACAACGAAGAATAAACCCGCAGAGCGACGTGCAAGTTGTGAAAACCATTTCTTTAGTATGTTGAGAATGTCACAGGTGAAGCTTAAGTGCCCTGTCATCATGGCGGTCAAGATGAAAGTTGGCAGCTGCGTCATGGCAAGGGGACCGTTTTACCCCTTGCCATGACCAATTTTCCTCTCCACCAAGTACTCGCCTGACACAACTATTGAGTGACAGTCCACCCATCCTGGACAATCTCGTTCAGGAATCGGCGCTCAAAGCTACTACAGTACTTGTACGAAGGTTAGTCAGGTTATGAAACGTGCAGCGCTTCCCTTGCTCATCTTTTACAGCTTCCCGGAGATCGCTCCATATTTTGCAATCCATCTCTCCGCTTCGTCACTTCGCCTCTTTCAATATTCGAGTTTGCATTCAACACCGAGAAGCGCGCACCCCCACCTCTGACAGCGGCTGCCAAATGCCTTGCGCTTTGTATCAAGGTATGCCTTTTCTTACCCGGTTCTGCCAATACGCTCAAGCCTTCCCAGCTATCACCTAGTGATGACTCCATCATGTCCAACATGTACTCTCTGCTCAATTACATCGCTGTGACCTCCAAAGAAATAACCGAATCTTCTTCTTCCAACCAACTCCTTTCCAACCCCCTCTACACCTCCTCAATCACCTTTCCCAACGATAACATGATTTATAGGGTCAAAACAGAAATAGGTTTCAAACTTGTAAAAAAATATCTTTTGGTGGGCTGGTACATATCATGGAGGGTACTTCTGGGATGGATATGAGCCAACAATTAAGAAAATCGGCGGTTCGGTTGTGGAGATATGTCCAAAATACTGATATTTGAGCCTACCTCCCATATCACATGAATGCCGACCTCCGGAAGGTCTGGGACCATTCCCAATCGATTCAGAGGCCTCAAATACCCTAGGAGAGATGTTTTCAGTATCGGTATTGATGCGGAATACCGGGATAGTGACATATAGGAGGTCAGGAGGAGGGGGAGGACCTTGTATATCTCAGGAACACGATTTTTCCAGGCAATTCTGGCATGACCATCGTGTTCAGAGGGCTCAATAACCCCCAGGAAAAATGCTTCTGAAGGACAGGCTAGTCATATGAAGTCTAGAAAAATCGATCTTTGGGTGGGGGAGCATGGCCTTGGTGGCCAACTTTGGAAGATGATTTTTAGAGCAAAATCCGGCTCGACCAACGTCTTCAGATGGTCAAATAACCTCAAGAACGAGTCCTAGCTAAAGCCAAGCAAGCCATATGAAGGCTGAAAAAATCGATCTTTGGGTGGGGGGAGGATGACAGGGGCAGCCAACTTTGGAACATGATTTTTAGAGGGAAATCTGGCTCGACCAACGTGTTTGTATGGTCAAATAACCTCAAGAACGAGTCCTAGCTAAAGCCAAGCAAGCCATATGGAGGCTGAAAAAATCGATCTTTGGGTGGGGGAGCATGGCCTTGGTGGTCAACTTCGGAATTTGATTTTCTCATGCAAATCTGGCTCGACCATCCTTTTCAGAGTGTTCAATAACCTCGGAAACAAGTCCTACATCAACCCTTGCGAGTCATATGAAGGCTGTAAAAATCGATATGTGGGGGAGGCCTGCATGCCCTAGGGGGTCAACTCCAGCATTTGATTTCTTCGTGCAATTCTGGCTCGACCATCCTTTTCGGAGTGCTCAATAACCTCGGAATCAAGTCCTACATGATGCCAGGCAAGTCACATGAAGGCTGTAAAAATCGATGTGTGGGGGGGCCAGCATGGCCTAGGGGGTCAACTTTGGAATTTGATTTTATTGTGCAATTATGGCTCGACAAATGTGTTCAGATGCTCCAATAACCTCTAGAAAGAGTCCTAGATACAGCCAAGCAAGCCATATGAAGGCTGAAACAATCGATCTTTGGGTGGGGGGGGAGGGGCATGACAGGGGTTGTAGTCAAATTTGGAATATGATTTTAAGAGGGAAATCTGGCATGACCAACATGTTTGTATGGTCCAATAACCTCTAAAATGAGTCATGCCTGAAGTCAAGCAGGTCATATCAAGGCTGTTAAAATCGATGTGTGGGGGGCCAGCATGACCTGGGTGGTCAACTTTGAGAATTGATTTCTTCGTGCAAATCTGGCATGACCATGGTCTTTGTATTGCTCAATAACCTCAAAATCAAGTCCTACCTTATCCTCCCCAAGTCATATGAAGGCTGTAAAAATCGATCTTAGGAGAGTGTGGTGCTGCTGCTGCTTACATAAGCAAGAATGCGGTCCTCTCAGAGGGGGCCTGCTCACCGCTCAATGCCACTGTGATGCACCAGCAAATAAATCTTGCTGATTTGTTTCCAAGGTTCAGAGTGTTAGATCCTGCCTGTATCTGCCTTATGAAACGCCAAAATTGTGAATTGCAGAGGTGTTATGCAGAAATGCACAGCAGGGACCAAGCTGTTCACCTCTGATAGAGGTGGCCATCTTGTACATGTATATTTTCGCTTTTTTACGATCTTCTTGGCTTTGGTGGATTTCACACAAACAAGACTTGTCCAAGTCCTGAGATTTGACTGACTTTGCTTCTTGTCTGGTATTGACTTGCATGACAGGGGCAGCCAACTTTTGAACTTGATTTTAGAGCGAAATCTGGCAGAGTCCTTAGATTTGACCGATGTTCGCTTCTTGGCTGGCTTTGGCTTCATAAATGTCTCTCTTCATAACTCCATGAAAGCGAAAATATAAGTAGAAGTTGGCCACCTCTATCAGAGATGAATCCCCCATGAAGGGGAGGAGTCCTCAGATTTGACTGACTTTCACTTCTTGGCTGGCAAAATCCTGGACCTTGCCACTCAAATAGCCCTCAGAGCGAAAATCCTGGTCACCTCTATCAGAGATGAATCCCGCATGAAGGAGGAAAACCAGAGCCTCGCCACTCAAATTGTCCCCAGAGCCAACTAAGAAAGTGAAAAGTTAAAAGAAGCGAAAATATAAAGTGTTGGCCACCTCTATCAAAGGTGAATCCTGCATGAAGGGAAGGAGCCCTTAGATTTGACCAACTTTCACTTCTTGGCTGGCAAAACCATGTGGGCCAACATGTGGCCGACTGTCATATGAATAAGTTGTTCTTGGGCAATGGATGATACAGTGGAATTTGACTGCATCTCTGATGGAACCGCAGGAAGAAAGTTAATGTTCAAGGAAATTGAATTCACTGGTTAGTTTGTAAAGCGGTGTCCGGAGCTTCTTCTAACACTCTAGCTACAATCAGTGCCCATGAAGGGGAAAAACCCTTAGATTTGACCGACTTTCACTTCTTGGCTTGCAAATCCTGGACATGGCCACCCAAATAGCCCTCAGAGCGAAAATCATGGTCACCTCTATCAGAGATGAATCCCACATGAAGGGGGAAAACCAGGACCTTGCTACCCAAATTGCCCCAAGAGCCAACAAGAAAGTGACAAGGTGAAAAAAGCAAAATTCCTGGCCACCTCTATCAGAGCTGTTTCCCCCATGAAAGGAGGGACCAAGATCTTGCTACCCAAATACCCCTCAGAGCGAAAATCTTGGCCACCTCTATCAGAGCCCATGAATGGGAAAAGCCCTTAGATTTGACTGACTTTCGCTTCTTGGCTGGCAAAACCTGGACCTTGCCACCCAAATAGCCCTCAGAGCGAACTTGGGGCGAGGAAATAGGAATGTGAACTCTGGGGGGTCACAAGGATATATGCCTCGAGAGGCGTGCTAGTAGTATCATCCTTGAGGGATGCTACTGAGGCAAATCTCTTCAAGTATGAGGAGGATCAGGGACTAGCTAGACACCGAAGATATGCGAAGACGTGCAAAAATTGTGATGGGGTCATGAAGAAGGAGGCTCAAGAAGTCAAAGCCAGAAAAGGAGGATCACAACATTCTTCCGAGTCGTTTGGGTGAAGGGATGGTAGATGAACGCTTGAAAAAGGGTCGTACTCACCAGATTAGGTGTGTATCAATTCGTCCCATGCCTCACTTTCTATCATTAAGATTTTGCTAAGCCTTGGGGAAGAAGCACCGGACCAAGAAGAACAGACAATGTACAGTCATTACTGGGATTTGGACTATCCTGCAACTATCTTCATTTTCAAATATACTTCATTGGGTAGGTCATGGTATTTTCTATGTGTCCCCACTCATGCCAACTCCCGACCCCGCCTGATACAACCCTCAACCCAAGCGACTTTTTCTTGACCTTGCTTGCATCATTGCAACAACATCAATGACATTGTAATTACATTATGGCAAGGGACACTTACAAAGGCAAAGCCAGCCAAGAAGCCAAAGTCAGTCAAATCTAAGACTCGGACAACCTTTCTGTGTGCGATGGCAAGATAAGTGTACCAAAGCAGTGTCTGGAGCTTCTTCTAACACTATAGCTACATTTCAGATGACGAGTCAATGGTCAATCCTCATGCAGACTAAATCAGTCAAATCATAATGAAGCTTGGGTGAAGGGATGGTAGATGAACGCTTGAAAAAGGGTCGTACTCACCAACATATGAAAGACATCAGTTTTGGTGAGGAAATAGGAATGTGAACTCTGGAGAGCCACAAGGATATAGACCTTGATAGGCGAGCTAGTGAATCTGAAGCGAAAATCCTGGTCACCTCTATCAGAGATGAATCCCCCATGAAGGGGGGAAACCAGGATCAACTTTCTTTGACTTCCTAGCTGGCCTTCACTCCGCAGGTGTCCCTCTTCATAAGGTCATTATAGGTTTACTACACCATTTGCTCACAGGCTTTCTGAGATCAGAAATTTATGAAACCAAGGCCGGCCAAGAAGCAAAACCAGTCAAATCTAAGACTCGGACAACCTTTCTGTGTGTAAAGGAAAGGTATGAATATCAACTTTTATTGAGGGCCGACATGTGGCTGACTGTCATATGAATAAGTCGCCCTTGGGCAATGGATGGTACAATGGAACATGATTGTATCTCTGACGGAACCATGGGAAGAAAGTTAATGTTCAAGGACATTGAATTCACTGGTTAGTTTGTAAAGCGGTGTCCGGAGCTTCTTCTAACACTATAGCTACATTTCAGATGACGAGTCAATGGTCAATCCTCATGCAGACTAAATCAGTCAAATCATAATGGGGCTTGGGTGAAGGGATGGTAGATGAACACTTGAAAAAGGGTCGTACTCACCAGGTTAGGTGTGTATCAATTTGTCCCTCGACTCACTTTATGTAAGGAAATAGGAATGCAAACTCTGGGGAGTCACAAGGATATAGACCTCGAGAGGCGTGCTAGTAGAATCGTCCCTTGAGGGATGCTACTGAGGCAAATCTCTCCAAGTATGAGAGGGATCAGAAACTAGCTAGAAGCCGAAGATATGCGAAGGAGCGATTATGAAGTCAAAGCCAGAAAAGGAATGACGACATGTTTCCGAGTGGTTTGGGTGAAGGGATGATAGATGAATGCTTGAAAAAGGGTCATACTGCAAATCTCTCCAAGTATGAGAGGGATCAGGGACTAGCTAGAAGCCGAAGATATGCGAAGGTGCACAGAAATTGTGATGAGGTTATCAAGAGGGACAATTATGCAGTCAATGCCAGAGAAGGAGGATGACAACATTCTTCCGAGTCGTTTGGGTGAAGGGATGGTAGATGAACGCTTGAAAAAGGGTCGTACTCACCAGGTTAGGTGTGTATCAATTCGTCCCATGCCTCACTTTCTATCATTAACATTTGGCTAAGCCTTGGGGAAGAAGCACCGGACCGCGAAGGGTTGGAAGTCTTAGATTTGACTGACTTTTGTTTCTTGGCTGGCTTTGTCTTTGTATATGTCCCCCTTCATAAGGTCATTATAATTTGACTGGAATAGTATATGGATGCTGCATTTGCCTAAAGAAACCTCGCACATGCGACCGGGTCTTGCACCATGGCCAACATCACATCTTTTGCACCTCATAGTCCTTTGTAATGTTTCTCCCAAATGTGCATGGATGCCTGATGTCTGATGATAAATTAAAGCCGGTTGCCCACATTACATTATACATCACGCCAAAGAATGAAGGCATTAGCTGCCATTGAGGTTCATCTGGTATACGAGCACTTGGATGGCGGTTTTGCGTTCCCTAGTGCATGCAATGGTGGTGCCAAGGTGCTATTCACAAAATTTATTAATACAGTACATCTACATCCATCGCTCATTCCACAATATTTTCTAGTTGGGTGATGGGAAATGGTCTCCGTGGACGTGGGGGAGGGGGGACTCTCTTGTTTTTCTTGGCCATGGTCATTTGCTTCTGAAGTTCCCGCCGCTTCTGTCTCTCTGTCTTTCTCCGCAGATTGCCATCAGTGTCGAAGGGTTGAGAGTCCATGAGGTCAGCTGCAAATATGCGTTTACCCTTGATCAGCTTCATCGTTCGTCGCGCTTTTGGGGCCCTCTTCTGGCTCTCGCCTCCCTTTCCAATACAGTCGATCTTGTAGAATATGGGATTGGTCGTGAACACGATTGCTTCGTTCTTTTGCGTCCACACTCTTGCTCCGCTAGCAGGAAGGCAGTGAAGTTCCGAAAATACCTCACGTAATCCCTGTTTCAGCAACTGTTGCTGATCCTCATCCATCGCCTTCATCGTCCTGTGAAATTCTGCGATGTATCCATCACCCTCCCAAAGCCCAGACCACTGAGTATTGTCCTTATGGGCGGCATCAGGGTCGGGAAAGAACAGAGTGCACCTGTCAAGGAAGGGCCTCGACTTCGGACCCATGCGACCAGGAGTGACGCCCGTACTATCATTCAGCCCGGCATTGCATGCTTCAAATGCGACTGCAGCGAGAGTGTCATCGATGCTGGTGATTGTCCAGCACTTCATGGCCTCTTGAAGCGAGTTTGGGTGAGGTCTGATGCCCTTGAAGATTTCGGGTGTGAGCATCAGCCACATGTGCCTAGTGAACATGACCACCGAACGTCCGACGGAGAGTTGAGTGTTGGACAATCTGGGTGACCACACCCAGGGTCTCATGATCATTGCAGGCGAGTTTGACATGGCTGCCTACCTTTATGTTGCGACTGTTTACGCCCCTGCAGACATCCTCGTCCACCTTTTTCCTTTTAAGGAAATTAGTTATGTAACCGTCCCCCCGTCCCCGCGGCTTCTTTTTCCCATCAGTGTTTTTTCTGCCCTTGGCCCTCGTGCCACTTCCTCTTTTGGTTAAAGTCGTGTACGGAACTCTCTCACCGTCCCCCCGTCCCCTTCCCCTTTTGGTTGTCACAATATGCAACCGTCCCCCCCATCCCCCCGTCCCCTTCTTCTTTTGGTTAAATGGATGATGCAACTATTCCATCGTCCCCCCGTCCCCTTTCTTTTTCGGTTGAATTGATTATGCAACCGTCCCCCGTCCCCTCCTTCTTTGGGTTGAATTGATTATGCAACCATCCCCCGTCCCCTCCTTCTTTTGGTTGAACTGCTGATTCTTAGGTCACCTTTCCCGTCCCTGCAGTTTCGAGCAACTGAAAGCCAGGTCCGTGGATGACTTTGTATTTTTCTGGCCTCGACACTCATCGAAGGCTGGTTCATGATTATCCTGCACCAGGTGCTGATCCTACTCCGCCCATGGGTATGAAGAACTAGCCCTCTGTGCCCATACCACTCTGGCCTTGAGACTCATCGACGGCTGGTTCATCCTGCTGAAAATCACGAGGCTAATAATGTTACAAACTCCCTATGGCTGGCTGTGCCTCCCGGTCTTTTAATGGTATGTTATTCCATTGCTGCCTATCAACATGCCATTGACCAAACTGTTGTTTTAGGTCTGAGAGTTGGACACCCGATTCTGACTGGTGAGTTTCTCCTCCTGAGATTATTGTGCTCATAGGTCAGACATGACCTGGTGATTTTATTCGCACTGCGGCATCCTCAGTGATTCAGTCTGTATTTCATGATTCTTCGACCCGGATTCATGGAGGCGAGTCGCTGTGTGTCAATTGCATTAGTTTTTCCTCGAGGCGCGCTCATACAGTAGACTCTGTGAGTTGCGCAGCACGTGCTATGATTCACCCAGTCAGTATTATCCGATCACAATCAGACAGGGTATACACCAAAAAAATTAGACTTTGATTAAAAAATGGTATATAGAGTAAAAGGACAGCTAGAGACGACGCAGAGACTTGTATAGCAACAATAATCAGCGCTCTTGACAAATCTGCATAGGTACAGTATGAATCTGAGTAGGGAGTGCTTCAGTTCGAGTCCTTGTCGTGCATGCCATCAAGATCAAGGAGTTCAAATGCGTCCAGCTCAGCGTGGTCCGTCGCAACACCATTTTGTCTGAATTTCCTGCAAGACAAGTCAGCAATGAGCATCGAGAGCGAGATGGTTCTCGAAGATCGCAACATGTTCTGGTCGAACTCGTACATTGATAGACATACCTTTTCAATATTCAAATGATTCTTGCTAATTCTTTTCCCCAGTCATTCCCCGTTTTTTCAGCCCGATCTCCAAACCCGTCTCTCAAAAAGCCTCCAAACTTACCTCCTGCTTCCAAGTAACCACCACCGATCTCCAGACCCGTCTCTCAAAAAGCCTCCAAACTTACCTTCTGCTTCCAAGTAACCACCACCGATCTCCAGACCCGTCTCTCAAAAAGCCTCCGAACTTACCTTCTGCTTCCAAGCAACCACCACCGATCTCCAGACCCGTCTCTCAACAAGCCTCCGAACCCACCCCCTGCCCCCAAGCAACCACAACCGATCTCCAAACCCATCTCTCAAAAAGCCTCCAAACTTACCTTCTGCTTCCAAGTAACCACCACCGATCTCCAAACCCGTCTCTCAAAAAGCCTCCGAACCCACCCCCTGCCCCCAAGCAACCACAACCGATCTCCAAACCCGTCTCTCAAAAAGCCTCGAACTTACCTTATGCTTCCAAGTAACCACCACCGATCTCCAAACCCGTCTCTCAAAAAGCCTCCAAACTTACTTTCTGCTTCCAAGTAACCACGGTAAACTCCATTAATGCTTTCGTCAATTTCTAGATAATCCGCTCAAGCTCGTCTCGTTTTTCAAATAGTCAAATGCTACATTAACGTTGTAATCAAATTTTTTCTAAACACGAGCGATTAGATAGAATTACCGAAATGTTGCGATTTTTGCGAATTTGTGCTGATTTAGCCCAGGAGGGTTTTCCTGATGTACCGTATACATCTAGAGTATAGTCAAGCAGGAGGCAAGCAATTTCAGAACGCTGATGCCAATGCGTGAATTAAATACGTCAACAACAGATATGAACAAACTCACCTTTGTAGCACAACCAATCTCAGGAAATGTTACTGCATGCATGTGCTCTGATGCTTTCAGTATCCTCCGCCGTATAGACAATCTCGACATCGCTCCCCGGGTCCTCTCTATCATTGTAGCCTTGTTCGCGTCCTCGTCGTCCGGCTTGTCTAGAAGACTGTGCCGAGTCATTCTGAACTGAGGCTTCGTGATGCAAAAGTGAAGCTACGGATCTCTGGTAGCTGCGCCTAGCGCAGCTAGAAGCCTGACCCGGGTCTTCCAAGTCGACGCTGACTGCGAATGAGCACTCTCTCTGGCATTATTGGAAGACTGAGCCCGAGTCTTTCTGAGGGCTGGCTGTCTGACGTGGGGGTGGAACTACAATCCTCTGGAAATTTTACTGAGATGCATCATTGAGCACGCTGCACGTACCATTTTAGCTTGTGCGGTCGATACACATTTCCATGGGTCATTCCAAACGATCATACAGATTGTTTCTGTGAGTAGCTAGTTTGACCAAGCCCAAGGCAGCAATGAAGAGACGCGGGCATCCCTCCTGATCGCTGTAGGCGTCTTCTACTAAGCAAGCATGCCGAGGCTAATGAAACATACTGACTATCACAGCTACCAGCACCTGTCCTTTCTCGTTAGCGGAAGTCCATGAACACATCCCATTGCTGAACATGATCTGAAGGGTAGCAAAAACTATGGCAGAGGCCGCCAGTGTTCCAACTGCTGCAGGGAAGAAGCCTTGCACACCATATGTGAATCCGAACAAGATAAGGAACATGCCATGTTGAGGAAAGGGGGGAGGATGTAACAACTGAGGGGAATTAGCATGTTCGAATTCATCGGATGAAAGTGTACAAAACATACCCACTCAGGAGAACAATAAGAAGCGCGTACCCATATGGAATATGTTGGATGTCTTGAGCGACGTCATATTGGACAATGCGAGCTGGACTGACCATGATGATAAATGTGGCTAAGTAGGTACGAAAGAATACAACGAACCATATCAAAGCCTGAGTAACATCGTTAGTGGACGAGAGAACACCAAGATTCAACACTGACGTGACCTTCCCAACTAGACCGAGTTTTTGATATCTCGGGTTAGCCGATTGTACTATGAGACATTTAAGATTTATCGACGAAAGAAGGCTTTGGTAATGGCAAGTGTAGGAGCCAATGTTCGGGTTGGGAGTTCACCCACGATCGGCGCCAGCCAGCACAGTACCAAGCGGCTGTTTATAGCTTCCAACCTCGTCACTAACGTTCACGTACATCACCGTGTTTGCAATTGGGGATAATAGCTAACACAACACCAGCTCCCTATATATACCCAAAACCAAGCTAAAATGCATTGCTCAGACGCGGGTCGCAATGCGCATGTCGTCTTTCTCGAGCTCCGTCCTTGGCAGTGGCCCTCCGACGGGAGTTCTGAAAAGCGCAAGGACCGCGTGAGATCGTGCAAGGGTGATCTTCAGATAATAGGATGTCTCACCTGTGACGCAGACTACGAGGCGTGTTGAATGTTGGAATCACTGCACGACTAGATGCTATTGTCCTGTATGAAGAGAATAGACGAGAGGAATTTCAATACGTCTGCAAGGATTGGAAGCGTGAGGGAAGCACGGTCGTCAATCGCGATGCTTACAATTGCAGTTAATATGAGGCGGGACAGTAACGCTCATCACAGCACAGAAACCTAGCGTGAATAAGAGTACAGGGTGTTTTGTAGACGGTCACAGTACTGACAACAGAATGACGGTCGCAAGGTAGAATGTTCGACCAGTCAAATAGGAAACCTGAAGATACAACGTCAATCAAAAACAATGAAGACATCACACATGCTCACCATTTTTGCCATCGAAATGGACTAAAGGCCGTTCTCAAATTTCCCTATCAGACACGGGTGGAACAGAGAACATCATTTGCAGCTGCAGCACATGGGTTGCTGGTTGCATGCGGCACCACCGCCGGTGCCAATGGCAGTAATATGGCTGCAACCAAGGCCAACGGTGCCGACAACGCCAGCAGCTATTTCCGCAAGGCCATAAAAGTTCGCCGCCTTGTTGTAGTTGGAAGTCTAAACAAATCGTGAGCATCAGTGAAAAACAAGTAGAGATTCGTTAAGCACGGTGGTAGAACTCTGACAGCGCTGGATGACACCGGTGTTGCACTGTCCATCACGGAGAGTGAGGGGAGTGGCGACAGCGAGGGCTGGAAGGAAAGCAGGAAAGGCTAAGAAGTGTTGTTGAAAGAGTTAGTACATTGTAATTGCTTGACTTTGTAGTTGCCTGACTGCGGTGTGAAGGGTATG